>NC_057807.1:659748046-660048046 GCF_018294505.1 Triticum aestivum
ACCGAAAGGGGGCCCGGTCCGGCGGTCCCCATAGGTGTTCGTGGATCAGCTTCCCCGACAAACCCCATGACGAACTTCTGGAGAAGGTGTCACATTTATTCGGGCCGACAAAGCTGTAAGACGGGACCGGTTTCCCGACTTGGTCTAGCAGACTAATCCTATATGTTGCTTTGACTTCACTGGTATCATCGTCATGAAGGCAGATGTAGATAGATATCCGTTCGGCCACATCAGGGGTGTTGCCATAAGGGTAGTATTGAATGTACCACCTATGGCCGCCGACGACGAAGGTCCTGGATTGGATGGGATTGCCGTTGCCGAGCCCTTTGGTTCGCGAGTAGCCTTGGATCTTGAGAACGTGCGACCCGGAAGCGGCTGGGGCGACGATGGCCGATGCCGTGAGGCCGCCGCGGCTGCTCCCAACATGGGAACAGTGCCCATCATCATCGGAAGAATAATCATGGGAAGAGTACATGGTTGAAGATTGGTTTTGCCGCTGCAGACGAGGTTGACCTACCATCATATTTATACGTGCATGGCCTATACAAGAGGAATACAATCTGTTGTGATTATTAGTGAATCACAACAACAGTCGATGGTGATCCCTGAATATATGCAACTACCAACTGTGCACCGTATTGCCGGATATGCGCCGTGGGCGGCAATTCTCCACTAGTTTTCTTCTTCTTTTTTGGTTCAGCTTGTGCAACCGAAATAGTACGAGAACATCGTGCACCGGCGCGTTCAAACTTCTGCGGCACCATTTAGATTGATATCTAGTCATAGTGGGACCAAACTTGTCTTAGAGCATCTCCAACATGCGCCGAACGCGCCGCGCGCAAAAAACTGGTTTGCCGCGCGCCCATCGCCTGGTTTGGCGCGGAGCGCAGCGCTGATTGGAGCAGCTGCGCTAAAATGCAGCGCGCACACAACATTTTTTTTATTTTTAGATAAATCGGAAGCATAGATAAATAAAAACTAGATAGATTGCATAAATAAAAAACGATACAAAGGTATTTTACATCGGTGCAACTAGATAGATAGTTCGAAAGCATAGATAAACTACGGCGCAACTAGATAGAAACTACTCCAAGTCGCTATCATCATCGCCATCATCATACTCGTCGGTGTCGTCCGAGGTATCGAGCCATATGTCCAACCAACGATCGTCGTTTTCCGTGAAGAACGACCTCCCACCTGCTGCAACGATATCCGACTGCGCATTCACCAATGCCTTCCGCCGACGCCTCTCCACCCGCAAATTGCGGCGCCTTCACGTGTCCTCCTCGCGGCGCCTTGCCCAGTAGGATTATTGCTCGTAGGCGACGTCCTCTGGGTGGCGCCTGCGCAACTCCCCCATGACCCGCTCGTCCTCCTGGGCGACGAGGAGGCGACGCTGCCGCTCAGCGTGCTCCGCACGGTCTTCTGCCGTGTTAAGACGAGGCGGCGGGGCGACGTCCAACGCCTGCTGGAGCGTGTAGACGTCCTGGAAATTCATCTACCCGCGCGGCCTGCCTAGGCGCCACGCCGCCGCGTCGTACGCGCGGCGGCCTCGTGCGACGTCTCGTAGGTGCCGAGGCCGAGCCGGAGTTCGCCGGAGCGTATCTCGGAGTAGTACCCGCCGTTGGGGCGCAGGCGGACGCTACGAAAGCCCGACGCTCCTCGGCGGCGCGGCGGCATGGTGGCGCGTCGGGTGGCGGGGCGCTGGAGCGGTGGAGGCGCGCGTGGCAGAGGAGGAGGAAGAGGCGCGTGGCAGAGGAAGTGGAATCGGAGTCGTGGAGAAGGCGCGTGGCGAGCGCCACATTTTATAGGCGCGCCGGAAGCGGTGCGTCAAAAATGGCGCGCGAGCTGCCGCCTTTTCGCGCGCGCAAGCGGTTCCCGCGCGCGCGAGTTTCCGCCACCGCTGGAGCGCGGCAAAACATTCCGCGCGCGCTAAAAGCTGGGTTTACCGCGCGCGCATATCTTTTCGCGTGCTTGTTGGAGATGCTCCTTCCGTTCCAAAATATAAGACATTTTAGTGTCAAAATATGTCTAGAATGTACTCCCTTCGTCCTAAAATATAAGACTTTTTTGACATTAATGTAGTGTCAAAAAATATAGTAATATCAAAAAACGTATTACATTCATTCTGGAGCGGAGGGAGTACATTCTAAGACATAATGCTTCAAGAAAAATTGAGTCTATATGCCAATAAATGCAACTATATATAATACTACTTCTATGGCACTTTGCATTATATGACTAGTGACATACGCATCACACTAGTAACATACTCTCTCCGTCCGCGAATAAGTGTACTTATAGCTTTTGTATTAATTCAAACTTTTAAATTTTTGATCAGTTTTATAGGGAAAAGTAATAACATTTATGGCATTAAATTAGTATCATTAGTTCCATTTTGAAATGTACTTTAATAATACCAAGTTTATGTCATATATATGAATCTGTCCTTGGTGGATTTGCTTGGATCTACGCTATCGACGACGGTTGTTGTTTTGCTGCGCTGGTCCTATGGGGCCTTAGCACGCCGACTTCCCGACTTCTACTACAAGAAGTTTTGCCCGGCTCCGGCGAAGGAGGGACGATGACGGCGACGTGCCTTCGGCTTGCTTCGGTGCTTGTAATCGTCGCTAGATGGACGACGGATCTGGATGTAATTTTCATTATTTCTTGTGTTTATTGTACTGCCACGATTGAATATGAATAGATCGGAGGTTTCTCTCGTAAAAAAATCTACTAGTATATATAGTTCGACAAGTGTCCAACGAAGAACAGGTGTCTAGAACTCAGTCGACTGATGTCAGCGTGTTTTTTTTGCTACAAGCGGCACGAATGGATGCTACAAGCGGCACGAATGGATGCTACAAAACGATATTGTAAGCAAAAATAATAAATGCTACAACCGTTCTAACTGAAATGCTACAACCGGTCAATAAAAGATGTTGCAACCGATGAGATGACGTGCTACAACCGATGAGGAAGGACATGCTACAACCAACAAGACAGATATTGCAACAGGTAGAAAAAATGTTGTAAACGATGACATAAAATGTTGCATGGTCAACTGAGACTTGGTTAAATCTCAGTTGACTGATTTTTAGCGGTCTCGATTACTAATCTACGCGAGGCAGAGACACCTTGATCTTACCATCGACGGTGCACTCGAGGTAGCCCTTGGCGTCATACTCCTTGAGAGCATTTGCAACGTGAGCCTTCAACTCCACTTCCGCCTTGGAGAAAACGCGATTGAAGTTTCTCATCACCTGGGCTTGAGACTCTGAAAAGGAGGACGAACGCAAAACGCTCTCAGGGATTGGATGGAAGTTGCGCTTCATAAACTCTCGGAGACGGGTGATCCTCACCTCGGACACCCGGCCAGGCTCTTCAGCAGTGAAAGCTTGAGACTCTGAAAACAAGGACGAACTCTTAGGGATTAGACAGAATTTGTGCTCCATGAACTGCCGGAGGCGGGTGACCCTCGCCTCCGACACATGGCCAGGTTCTTCAATGGTGATGGCAGGGACTAGGGGGACTTCGGCGTAGCCATTGGTGTCGTACTTGTGCAGGAGCTTGGCTGTGTTTAGCTTCAGCTTCTTGATGTCGATCTCCTTCGTGACCTGACGGATTTGCTCTGCGTCGTCCTTTGGGAGGAAGCGGAGATACCTCTCGGGGTCACCGATTTCTTCCTCCATGAAGACTCTGTGCGATTGTACCTCCTCCTGGGTCAGCAGCCGCGTCGTCTTTCTCGGTTCCCCGATCCGCTTCCTCTTCCCCATTGGCACCTTGCCGTCGTTCGTTCCCGTGGACCAGGTGTGTGACAACTCCCTAGCTATCTCTCTGGGTCTGGATACGGCGCGCGGCTTCGAGTACTTGCCAGGATCGGGTGCCGTGTTTATTTATACTGACAGGAACCAACCGATTGCGACTCAAGTCCTGGTCGAATAGGGTTACCGGCACCCCGTCTTTGGTCAGGGAACGGACTCAGACTTGAGCCAAGCGGGACTTACCCGAACCGGCTCTCTTCCGATCACGATCGATCCGATCGTTGACGCGTCTCCATAAGGGTGAGTCCCACCCCACGTCGGCTTCCTCTAGGGCTGGAATTCGAGCCGGCTCGACTCGCAAAAGCTCATTTCATTAACGAGCTCACTTAACTCGACTCGTTACTATAACGATCTCAAATCTAAAATTGGCTCGACTCATGTAACTCGTGAGCTGGCTCGTTTTGCTTGTTAAGCTCGTTAAGAATATGAAAATAAAAACTTACAAATATGATAAAAATGAACATTGTTTCTGAACATTGTACATGTTTAATATGTACACTTTACATTCGCAATTAATAACTTTTATCATATTCTTAGGGTGCCTTGTGTGGCCGGGCCTTGTGTTGTGCGCCTGGGACGCGGGATGCCTAGCTGATCTTTTTTACCGAGCCTAACGAGTTACACGAGTATTCATGAGATCGGCTCGTTTAACTCGGTATATAAACGATCTTAAACTAAAGCTCGGCTTGACTCGTTATTCTTCAAGTTCAAGTCCATTTGAACCGAGTCACAAGCTACTCGTTTAGCTCGCGAGCTTCGAGCTTTTTTGCCAGCCATAGCTTCCTCCCTTCTTCCTCATCCTCTTGCTCTTGGTTTCTTCCCGACGAACAAGGCGACCATTGACGAGGGGGGCCGGCTATAGGTAGGCCCGCCGGACCGTTTTCCAAGGACCCAGGCCAGAAGGTGAAGCTCAAGAAGCCCAACAAGCCCACGACAAGTATGGAGAACTCAAGAAGCCCAGGAAGCTTACCGTGGCGATTATATCTCGCATTAAGCGAGATGAAATGATCTCTCACGTCGAACTGTACAGTAACAGGCCAACCCAATAGAAGGCATTTAAAAGAAATAGGAAGAGAAAAGGAAACACGCTGAGGGATTCGAACCTTGCCAAAATCACTAATTGAGAAGTATTCCTTCCAAAGATCACTCCCACCCCTCCAGGTTGCGGCACTCTTGTTGCATCTTGCAACCTGCGAGTTTCCTTTTTTCGTAGATTTGTTTATTCAAAATGTTTTGGTCAGGGAATGGACTCACACTTCTTTTTTGCGGAGAAGGACCGTACTCAGACGACTTGAACGGGACTTACCCGAACCGGCTCTCTTTCGATCATGATCGATCCGTTTCGATCAAACTGTACAGTAACGGGCCATCCCAATAGGGGGCATTTAAAAGAAATAGGAATATAAAAGGAAACACGCTGGGGGATTCGAACCTTGCCGAAATCACTAATTGAGGAGTACTCCTCCCAAAGATCACTCTCACTGGAGAGACATCCCTCCCCACCGTGTCGCTCCCGCTAGCGACCCGGGTGCGAAGCCTAGCACCGTCGGGCCTAGGCCTCCCTCCCCTTCCCTCCTCCTCGTCGCCGCCGAAGGGCGCCACCAGGCGAAGCCAGGCGGCCGTCGGCGGCGGCGGGGCCTCGTCTTCCCGCTCGTAGGCGGTCTTCCCGGGTAAGCGATGTCGAGCGGCGGTGGCGCATTCGCGCAGGACGCGGCGGTGTGGTGGCGGACGTCAGTGGCCGGGTTGCAGGCGTGGTGCAACGACGTGGAGGGTTGTGTGGGCCTGGCCCCCGTGGTTGCGATGCCCCCCAGATCTGGATCGGGCGGATCCAGCGCCGCGGGCTGCGAGGGTCTTGGTCACCGCCAGTGGTGCTGCAGCATCGCAGCATGCTGGGGGTTGCCTGGGGTGTTGCGGAGGGGTCGCCACGGCACAATAGCACTTGGAGTCCTTCATTTTGTAAAGACACGGGTAAGCGGTCGGTGCTCCAAAGAAGCAAAGGAAAGGTGGTGCAAAGTAACAGACGTGTATGTGTTGATTCCACCCTAACCTTTCCGAAGCGGACCCCCTCTTAATAGTATGGCTTTCCTACGACTCAAATCCACCAAAAAGAAACAAAGAGAAACGTCGTCTTCACTAGGCTCCGAGGGGCACCGAATCGTCTTGTGCCTAGACATGAGATATCTGAAATGCTCAATGCACACGATTAGTCCGCAAATGCATTGTCATCAATCACCAAAACCACATAGGGAAAAATATGCCCTTACAATCTCCCCCTTTTGGGTGGATTGATGATAATAGGGATTTGCACAAAAGGATATAAAAATGAACATAAGCAAACCCAACATCTGTAAAATATAGACAGGCTCCCCCTAGATCTGTGCACTCTGTAGATATGCTTTGGACTGCACGACACACATACTAGGATCAACACTCCCCCTATATTTTATAGACAAGGCATTCCTTGCAACAATATAAATGACACTAAGCATGGAGGCAAGGTATTGAATATGAGCATAAAGCAAAGGGCACAAGATAGTATAGGCTCACAAACTACTAAGCATAATAGACAATAAGATAAGCTTAAGTGCATATGTCTCACACCATATGATAGTCTTCGGGACACACACGAACACAAACGCGAACCAACAAACCAAAGCAACACGAACGAAAGTCTAACGAAACGAAAACAAGGAGACACTACTCGCAAATCCTACACTCTCTCTCCCTTTAGCATCAAGACAGCAAAAAGGGAGAGAAGACACCTACAACACAGGTGGTAGCTTCCTCTGCAGAGATCACCCAACAGTCTCCTCATCGGTCTCGGCAGCGGGAATAGACTCCTCCACTGACTCGGTCCACTGGTAGCCCTGCTTTGTCATCCAGTCAGCCTCAGGAGTGATGTTCTTCTCTGACCCGCCTCCACGATCTCGCCGATCGTCCTTAAGATCCTCTTGTCACGCAGGCGACTCTCCTTCTGAGCAACATGGGTCTTGTACGGCCCCTTGGTGTTGCGTAAGATTCGGTGCATGACGTCAAGGAAAGGGTTGAGCACCCAAGACTGTGTGCCATTGGCTAACTTCTTCTCCACAAGGAACGGTTGAAGCTTGTTCTTGTTGGCGGACTCTGGGTTGCCGTGAGGGCGAACACCAACGGGCACATTGAGCCCCTCATCACAAACATGCAGCATCTCCATGAATTCCTTCCACTTGGAAGACATCCTCTTCCCATTGGTCATCCAAGTCATAGTCCGCTCCTCATCCGTGTGGAAGTGGACGGAAGCAAAGAATTGAGCCACGATCTCCGGGTCAAAGTCCATGTGGAACGTCATGAAGTCTTCAATGCAAAACTGCTCCACCAAGTACAATGCCTCACCAAAGTATGCCTGGTCCTTCCTCAGATGACTCATATCAATCCACTGCATTGGAACATAGATGTTGTGCTTGGACTTGATCACATTGATGTAGATGAAATTCTGTTGCTTGGTCTAGAACAACTATCCCCTCTGACATTCTCACAAGGGTTCACATAGGGGTTAATCCTCCTTCTAATGATGAACTCGGCTTGAGGCATCTCGTCCATGCCAACAGTTGGCTCCTTGAACTTGTTGGCGGTCTTCTTGACATTGCGTTGTTGGGCATTGGAGCCCTCAGGTGCTTCTTGATTGCGAAGCCGCTTGGAGCTCGTGTCGCGGCTGGGATTCGAGCGACGGACATGGGAGCCACCACCTATGACACACAACACAAAGAACACGAGAAGAACGAGAAGGGTCATTGCAAAGACCAAGGCCAAAACAAACAAAACAAGTAGAAATAGGATTGGGTAGTCACAACAAGGTAGTTCATATGTCAATGGTAGTATTGCACCATGAGGCGGACGTAAAAATTTACATCTGCTCCAGCCGCGGTAGTACTGTGTCGGGATGACACGATAGTACCGCGCCTAGAGCGGAAGTAAATTTTGACTTCCGCGCGTCGGGCGGTAGTACCGCTCCAATGGAGCAGTAGTACCATACGGAGCGGATCTTGCCAGAGCTGTAGTACCGCACGAGAGGCGCGATAGTACCGCACGGATTTAAATCTGGCATGAACGGATCTAGGCACATCCGCAAATTTGGATCGGTACTACCATTGATCAAAATTACCGTGTTGCAACATACCAAATAGCATTTCTACAACACTATCACTCTCCGACACCCTCCTCTTGCAACAATTTAGCCAAAAATCTCAAGAACTACACATGCATCTCCCAAAACCTAGAAGCAACACGATGAGGCAGAGAGAGATGGACTAAGGGAGATACCGGGTTCCATGGCAAGAGGCCGAGGTGGGGATCGATCCCACCGGTCGGAATGCGAGGAGAGCGGTTAGAGATGGAGATCTAGCGAGGTCCTCCGGCGCCGTTCTTGGGCAGGAGAGAGAGAGAGAGACAAAGTGGGGAAAAAGTGTTGAATGGTTATGGGGGAGTTGGGACTCCCCCTGCCCGCTATTAACCCCCACTCGCTCATGACGATGTGGTAGTACCACGGGTCATCGCGGTAGTACTACCCGGGCGGAAGTACCGCACACAGGGCGGTAGTACCGCTCTTCCAGCGGCAGTAAAAAATTACTGTCGCGATGGAAGCGGTAGTACTGTGCCTGGGATGCAGTTGTGCACGCACAGGGCAACCCATCTCCTGCGGTAGTACCGTGGCTTGCCATGGTAGTACCGTAAACCCAAGAAAGTGCATGTTTCGACAAGACAAAAAAACATGGCCTTTTCAAAGCAACCGGACATGCAAACGAGCACACACACGAGGCAACTCAGACACAAACATGACTCAAAAGAAAGCAAAAGACAACAAGGACCAAACACGAAAGGAAATCTCTCAAGAGGAGAGGGCAGTGGTCGGAGGCATTGAGTTAATTGGTATGGCACCACGAAGAATTATCCTTGGTCCCATGACCAAAACTCATCTTTGAAGCACAAGTACCATAAAAAATGGCTAATGTGAAAGAGTTGATCAATTTATGCATAATGGGGGGAGGGAGAGTTCATTGAGAGAACAACACCCCCCCTATGTCCATGCCTACACCTAAACAAGATATCAAGATGAATATGGTGGGGTGTGCAAGGGTTCAAGCCACATTACTCGGATCAATGATATTTATCTCATGCCTTAACTCGCGAAATCTCGCTTCATCCAAGGGCTACGTGAAAATATCTGCAAGGTTATCATGAGTGTTGACATATTTGAGTTGGATCTCCCCTCGCCTAATGTGATCCTGGATGAAGTGATACTGAATCTCAATATGCTTCGTCTTGAAGTGTTGCACCGGGTTGAGAGAGATTTTGATGGCACTTTCATTGTCACACCAAAGAGGCACTTTGTCACAAATGACACCATAATCCTTTAAAGTTTGCCTCATCCATAGAAGTTGAGCACAACAACTACCGGCGACCATATACTCCACTTTGGTGGACGAGAGATACACACAACTTTGCTTCTTAGAAGACCAACTCACCAAAGAGCAACCAAGAAATTGGCGCCCTCCGGAGGTTGACTTTCTATCCACTTTGTCTCCCGCCCAATCCGAGTCTGAATAACCCAAAAGGTTGAAGTTAGCTCCTCTCGGGTACCATAAGCCAAAGTTTGGGGTATGAGACAAATATCGAAAGATTCGCTTGACCGCCACATAGTGGCTTTCCTTAGGTGCGGCTTGAAACCATGCACAAATTCCCACACTCAACATGATATCCAGTCTAGATGCACAAAGGTAAACCAAGGAGCCAATCATAGAATGATATACCTTTTTATCCACCGCTTTACCATTGGGATCTATGTCAAGTTGGCATTTGCCGGGCATTGGAGTGGAAGCCGGCTTGACATCACTTAGCTTGAATCTCTTGAGCATGTCTTGAGTGTATTTGGCTTGGTTGATGAAGGTTCCTTCTCTTCTTTGCTTGATTTCAAACCCGAGAAAGAACTTCAACTCGCCCATCATAGACATCTTGAACTTCGAGGTCATGAGAGCGGCAAATTCCTCATTGAAAGCTTTGTTAGGGGAACCAAAGATAATATCATCAACATATAGTTGGCATACAAACAACTCCCCTTTAACCTTCATAGTAAAAAGAGTGGGGTTGATTTTCCCAATTTCAAACCCACGATCTTGCAACAACTCGGTAAGGTGCTTATACCACGCACGTGGGGCTTGTTTAAGGCCATAAAGGGCCTTATCGAGTTGGTACACATGATTGGGGAACTCAGGATACTCAAACACTTGGGGTTGTTTGACATACACCAACTCATTAATATGACCATTAAGAAAAGCACTCTTCACATCCATTTGTTGCAACTTGAAGTTATGATGATAAGCATAAGCAATCAACAAACGAATAGATTCAAGGCAAGCAACGGGAGCAAAGGTTTCACCGTAGTCGATACCCTCGACTTGGGAGTAGCCTTGTGCTACCAAACGAGCCTTGTGGCGAACGATAATTCCATGAGCATCTTGCTTGTTCTTCAAAATCCACCTGGTTCCAATGACATTATGGTTCCCTGTTGACCTTGGTACCAATCTCCACACCTTGTTATGCTCGAAGTTGTTGGGTTCTTCATGCATGGCATTGAGCCAATCTGGATCCTCGAGCGCCTCATAGACCTTTTGGGGTTCAACACAAGAAACAAACGCGTGATGTTCACAATAGTTTGCTAATTGTCTATGAGTGCTTACCCTCTTTCTCAAACTTCCAAGCACATTCTTCATAAGATGATCTTTGGTAGTGAGCTTGGAAGCAATCTTGGCGGCATGACGCTCCAATTCCTCCTCAAGAGATAGTTGAGGAGCAGAGTCTTGATCATCTTGAGCGTCTTCTTGAGCTTGTTCTTGATCTTGAACTTTCTGGGGGGGGGGGACTTGACCTTGGGCATCACTTGGTGGTTCACCACCATCTTGAGATTGATCTTGCCCTTTATCCTGTTCACTTGGCTGAGGGCCTTCACTTTGTTCTTCGAAAGCGTGTGGGTCTTGGGTTGGTGATGGCTCCACTCGAGAGGAACTTTGTCCTTCTCCTTCGGCCACAAGGAGTTCGTCAATGGGTAGGATATGACCAACATCCATTCTTCTTATGGCTTGGGTAGGAAATTCACCACCTACATCACAAGTACCACTTTGCTCCACTTGGGAGCCATTATTCTCGTCAAACTCCATGTTACACGTCTCCTCAATGAGTCTCGTGGACTTGTTGAGGACACGGTAAGCATGAGACTTTGTAGCATAACCAACAAATATGCCCTCATGATCTCTAGCCTCAAATTTAGGCAAGCGAACACCTTTCTTGAGAATGAAACACTTACAACCGAACACCCGGAAGTACTTGAGGTTGGGCTTGTTACCGGTAAGTATCTCATATGGAGTCTTGTTCAAGCCTTTGCGGAGATAGAGCTGATTGGATGCATGACAAGCAGTGTTGATGGCTTCGGCCCAAAAGTTGTAGGGAGACTTGAACTCCGCCATCATGGTCCTTGCTGCATCCATCAACGTCCGGTTCTTCCTCTCCGCTACACCATTTTGTTGAGGGGTGTAAGGTGCGGAATGTTGATGCTTGATCCCATCACTAAGAAACTCATCCAAGGTGTAGTTCTTGAACTCGGTGCCGTTGTCACTTCTTATTGTCGAGATCTTTGCATTGCATTGACGTTGAGCTTAATTTGCAAAGTCGATGACGGTTTGTTGAGTCTCACTCTTCCTGTTGAAGAAATATACCCAAGTGTATCTTGAATAATCATTCACAATCACCAAGCAATAATTTCTACCCCCAAGAATATCGAAGGATGGAGGCCCAAAGAGATCCAAGTGAAGGAGCTCCAAGGGCCGCTTAGAGTAGATGATAGGCGTGGGAGGGTGAGCCTTCTAATGTAGCTTTCCTTCGATACAAGCATTGCAAGCACGATCTTTGGCAAAACTAACATTTGTTAGTCCATGGACATGGTCCCCCTTGAGAAGACTTTGCAAAAATCTCATATTGACGTGGGCTAAACGGCGATGCCAAAGCCATCCCACGTTAACTTTAGCCATTAGGCATGTCACAGTATTAGTGGGTCGCTCCGACAAGTTAATCACATAAAGACCATTCTCGACATGCCCAACAAAGGATACTTTTAGAGTCTTGCTCCACAAGAGGGCCACAGTATCAATATCAAAGAAACAAAGCCCATGAGTGCAAGTTGACGAATGGAAAGTAAATTGTATGCAAGGGACTCAACAAGCATGAATTTCTCGATCGTGAGATCATGAGAAATGACAACCTTGCCAAGACCCAATACCTTAGAAGACGAGGCATCACCCCACTCGACATTGGTGGGCATAGATGAGACCTTGTGCACGTCCACCACCAAGTCCTTGCTTCCAGTCATACGATTTGTAGCTCCACTATCGAGCAACCAAGATCCCCCACCGGAAGCAAATTCCTAAAACATACCGATGCTTGGTTTTAGGTACCCATTTTGTAATGGGTCCTTTGATGTTAGTAACAAGGGTCTTAGGAACCCAAATAGACCATTCAATGTACTCATAAGGAGAACCAACAAATTTGGCATAAACATGCCCATCACTAGCACGTCATAGCACATAAGAAGGGTTAAAGTCACCGGCTTTGTTGGAAGGAGTGGCAATGCCCTTCTTGACACCACCACCCTTCACATTGTTCTTCTTCTTCTCCTTAGAAGCACCCTCTCCCTCCTTTACAAAAGTTTACTTGAGAGTAAGAGGTTGTTTGGCCTTGTCATTCTTCTTATTGTTCTTGGACTTGGGTGCAAACCCAATTACCTCCTTTCCCACAACTTCCTTTTGATTGCTCAAAAGATCATTGAGGTTCTTCTCACCTTGTATACAAGACACAAGGCCTTTCTCAAGTTGCTACTTCAACTTGGCATTCTCCTCCACAAGATTCACATGCTCACAACACGGGTTAGTAGCATTTGCATTATCAATTAAGACCATATGAGGAAAAGTGGCTTTCTCCTTGGTTAGCTTCACTTGGAGTTGATCATGAGACTCCTTGAGGCTAGCATGAGCACCCTTCAAGGCCTTGTGAGCCTTGTCAAGTATATCAAATTCCTCCTTGAGTCTAGCATGGCCAACCCCAAGTTTAGCCTTCTCGGAATTGAGAAGACGAGATACAACAAGAGCATGATCAAGATCTTTCTTTAATTTAGCATGATCATCATGGTGTGACTCATCAAGAGCCAAACGATGACCACGCCCTTCCTCAAGCGCGTTAGAGAGATCCGATATCTCATCGGCATAGTCACGACTATGTCCTTCCATCTTAGAGATGGTTTATTCGTGAGCCTCGATCATTTCATTGGCTTCACCAAGTTGTTCCAAGAGAGCAACAAAGTGCTTCTTGGATTTACCCTTGAGATTACTCATAAAAGACTCAAATTCATTTACTTCCTCATTAGACCCTCACTTTCATCAATGCAATCCATCAAGGAAGGATTAGTAGTGATGGTAGTTTTGATGTTGGGGGTTACCTTGTTGGTAGCTTTGGCCATGAGGCACTTGGCGGTGATGTTCTTGTTGGGTGAGTCAAAGAGGGACACCCGTGGAGTCATGGCAATGGCAACGGAGGCCATGTCCACCATCTCACCGTCTTCATCATCATCATCCTCATTGTACTCTTCTTGTGCAACCAAAGAGGAGTCTTCTTGGATAAGTTGTTCTTGTTGGGGAAGGACTTGGCCTTGTCTTTTCGGATAAGCTTGCCACCATTGTCTTCCCGCTTCTCGTAAGGGCATTCTGCAACAAAGTGGCTCACATTGCCACAATTATAGCATGTCCTCACACGTTGATTGCCCTTGGTGCCACTTGAGTTGTTCTTTTTGAAGTTGGGCCTTGAGTTATTCTTGCTCCAAAATTGCCTTGAAGCGAAAGCCATATGCTCATGATAAGCATATTTTGTATCTTTGGGTTTACTCTCCTCTTCTTCCTCTTCTTCCACACTAGCCTTGGCCTTCAAAGCAAGGTTGGGTTTCTTCACCCGTTGAAAGCGCATCACCGCATTGTCAGCGGTCTTGTCCAAGATTCTCATAGCAACAAACTCATCCAACACTTCACTTGGGGACAAGGTATGAAAGTCCGGCCTTCGACGGACGACGGATGACATGGCCTTATGGTAGGGCATCATGGCCTTGAAAAACTTGCACTTGATCCAATTGTCATCCGTATCCTTGCTCCCATCATCTCAGAGTGAGACTCTAGTAGAGATCACGAGGTTCTTCATCTTCGTTCATCTCAAACTCATCGGCTTCATCTTGCACCACTTAATAGTTGGAGCGTTGAATGCTTGCGCTTCCCTTGTAAATAGAAACAACATGTTGCCAAGCTTCCTTGGCCACGGTGAAAGGTCGGAGATGCTCAATATCTTCGGGTGGAATTGCATCTTGAATAATGAAGAGAGCGGACTCGTTGAATTGATGATCCGCGGCTTCTCTAGGAGTGAGGTTGCTTGGGTCATGCAGGTAGAAACCACTACTAGAAATCCCCATATTTCCGACGGTGAAATTTAATAGCCGACGGGCCGTCAGCCTTGACAATAATAGCCGACGGTGGTGGGAATGGCCAACGGTTTTTGTCAACTCACATGTATGACTGGTAATAACCGACGGTGTATTGCATTTACCGACGGGGAAAACCCAACCATCGGATATCCAATTTAATGCCAGACGGTCCATTGAAATATCCGACGGTTATGGATATACCCACGGGAATTACATGTAATACCCGACGGTATAAACTAATGACTGAAGGTCAAAACAAAACTCTCGGCTATGACTGGAAATGGGCGACGGGGGGTAGCAATAACCGACGGTTGATTTTCACCCTCGGTTATATGTTTCAATGAATGACGGCAGTAGACATGCGGAACAACCTATGGTTATATTCCAGATAATTTCTATATAAGTTAATTTCTAACAATTATGTTCTAGCATCGCTATTGTAAGTTCATTATTATTTTTCATTAATAGGATGGTAAAAAATTGGTCGAAAACAATATAAAAAGGAGTTTTGAAAATGACCTATTTGAAAAATGTGCACTTACGATATATCATGAGGAGAGAGACCGTTAAGACTCAAGAAGAAATCCCCTACACCGGCTCGATCCCCTGATTTCTCCGACGGTGTCACCGACCGGAGTAGAGGAGGGAAAATGTGTCGCTCAACAATGTCTTGTATGAACAGTGTCTAGGTCTAGGGTTCGATCATCACACTGTCGCACATGATGTCTTACCTAAGGGGAGTGTGTTGTTGCCGTGTCCGAGCAATGGCTGGTGGCTCACGGATGCTCGTAGTCCTGATGGTACTGGTTGCTGGATAGCTACCGTGAAGCGTATCATTACTGGAATCTTCTTCAATAAGCTCGGTTGGTTCATGCTCTACAGGTGTTCCACTCGTTCCCGTTCTTCCTAGATTGTTGCATGGCAAACACAAAGTGGGAAAATGTGGAGTTCTAGATGGGGATAGAGGTCATCCATGGGGGATGCTTTGGTGCGACTATAAAATAAGGTGTTGTTTGGCTTGACCATACCACCACTTCTTGTGGCCCAAGGACGGTCATTCTTCTTCATCCCGACCAAGGAGGTAAAAGGGAGGCATCACTGCTTCTCCAAGGAGCTTACGACATGGAGTCACAGAGGTCTTGTCGTCCCAAGTGGGTCGTCCTCGACAATTGTGAGGTTGTGCTTGTACATACCGTGTTTTCCATCATTGTTCTACGGACCTCTTTGTAAAAAGAAGGGACTAGTTAGCTACTTTTTAGTTGTGAGTCCTTCTGTGACTTGGTACCTCCATACTTTTATTAAATACATGTGCATGCTCTAGAAGGACATCGGTCTCCACTTCTTTTTATTAAATGCACATGTGTCATGAAGTACTAATTAATATTCTCTCTCAAAAGAAAAGTATTAATTAATATCTTGAATTCTAATAAGCACAAGTTCAGTATATTGAAATAAAAAATGGTACTATGTAAGAAACCTTAGAAAATAAGTAGGAAGTCCTATTTATATAAAATATTTTCCAAAAGAACAAATAGGATCAATATAATTTTAAAGACGACGCTCTGCGTCGATCGATCCCGTGATCTCCCAATTGGTTGTCGCCTCCCAACCATAAGTTGAGCCCCCTCCCCCACTTTCCGCCCCCGCCCCCCCCCCCCCACCCTGCACGCCATTGCCGAAGAAAAAAGCTTGTTGTGCCGGCCACTACAAAAAAATTCTCGTTTGCTGCAATATGTGAGGAAAAGGCAGCCATTGCTGAGAATAAAGTGATGTGCGTGCTTCTGAAAAAAGGAGGAGGCCGCCGCGGGCGAGATCGACAGACGAATGACTGGGTGAGTTTTCCTAATGGATAAGGAAAAAGGAAGGGCAGTGCATGGGCGCCACCAGCATGTGCATCGCAAGCGAGGCATCCTAACTCGCTTGCACCATCAATTCACCGATTTAGATGTTTTTTCTTTTTTAAATGGTATGGCTAAAAAATCACCATGACATCAATAACATGCTAGTTATGCACGGTTGCATGAGATCGGACCATGCTCAGTTACATCACGAGCTAAGATGTGCGCCAACACATTGGTATGTTATTATGGCAAAAATAAGAATATGTGCAAGTTCCAAACGTTAAAATTGAAGTTATAAGCCTAATAATATAAATATAAAGTTCTGTTTAGATGAATTTGATTCAAAAGAATATACAAATATTATTTTTATGTTCTAAAGTCGGCCACACGAGCGAGCGAAATCGTGACTACTCCCCAGTTTTTTTAGTTGGTCCTCCCAGTTTTCCCCACCTCTCCAGATCGTGCGGTCGACCCTCCTCGTTTCCCTCGTCCCTCCCAAACCGCTGCCTGGCGCCTGCACGTTTTCCTGTTCCATCCACTATTTCTCACCTCCCTCGCCTCTCTCCAAGGATCTCCCGGCCATTGCCGCACCTAACCAGAGCCGGCGCCTAACTAACTCACCTCTCCCTGAAAGTGTGGCCGGAGCTGGCGCAGGCCTACCGTAGATCCGGCGGCCTTGAGCTCCACCGTCACCAACAGCGGCGACTACCGTATGGAGGCCAGACGGGATCTGGTGGCCTCAGAATGGTGAGAACCAGCAGCAGTGTTCGGCCATCAGATCAGGTGGAAGCTCATCTTGGGGCGGCAGCAGAGATAGCCACGCTGATTCGGTCGGTTCCTCTCTTGCAAGTTGCAACTCCCGCCAGTTCCTCTCCTCCTCTCGTTCTCATGTTTTATGTATTCATGTTCAGGTTTTGCAGCTCACACGGGAGCCGACCTCGAGTTTGACTAGAGCCAGAGGTGTTGGACTGTGCAAGGTCCGCACCCCTGCATCAACAACCTGGACATCTGTCTCCGGCGTCATGGACGAGCTGCAGCCGGACGACCAGAATCTTGTCTTCCTCTATAATGAGCTAGATGATGTCAAATGACTGCCAATGGTGGCCTCATCGGTGGTGCCATCTTGGTAAGAATTTTTTTATGTGCATAGCTGGCGTACATTCACTTGTAGGGGTCTGTGTGAATGTCACTTATGATTTTTGTCCTCTGAACTCAGAAAATATTACTAGAATGTACGGCCTTTTTGTTTGCTCAGGTTTGGCATTGTGCATGTGTTCTCTGTACTTAGATTTGTCTTGGAGATGCACACTACGAGATTGCTTGATTTAACTACATATGAAGAAAACTAAACGTTAGGATCAGCTTGCTAAACGTAAATGTCATATCAAACAGAAGTACATTAGCATTTGTGCTGTCTTTTTTAGCCACTGTCAAATTATTTATGAAGCTTGCAACTATTGTACAATATAACACTCCATTACATCATCTATGATTTAGTTGCGGGAAATCCTTGACCTGTAGACACATGCGTTGAAACCTACATGATAATGTCAAATATTCTATATAACATAGTTAAACAGTGCTTTGACTATCAGAAATGTACTTCAAACATCCATACTATAGTAATGGGAGCTTGTGCTTAGGTGCCAGTTTTCTTGTGGCACTAAGAGTATAGGGTTCAGTTCACATTATGTATTCCTGCTAGGGATGGCAATTTCTTTCATTTACCTCTTTTATTATCTGCTTTTTCATGTGACATCTTGCTCCCATACATTCAATTACTTTGCATGCTAGATATCCATATTTTGCTACTTCAGTTTATATTCGCTTAGTTATGTTAACATTTAGAATAGAAGGATATAAATGTAGTAATGTTCCTTTTTTTCTTTCCATGTATTAATTTTGAGATGCTACTCGTCTTACATGTTTCAACTTTTCCATTCATTTCCTAATTTGACAACTACTCTTATCAATTCTTAGCGAGAGGGAAGCAACATTGGAGGCAGTCCGAACCGTGAGAATGATCACGATGCTAATGAGAACATGGATGATATCTACGGCACGAGGAGATGATACATATAGCGATAAACTTTTTGACCCATATAGTGATGAGCATTATGATCACTATAGAGATGATGGTGACGAGTCGAATGAGCTGCATAGTCGTGCAACAAAGTAAAGTTCCGAAATTTATGACAATTTAGGTTATGCAAACTGTTCGGACCATTGTATCGAGTATTTTGTTTGGCATTATGATCTATGTATTCTGGATGAAAGACATTAGGCTTTTGATGATATATGTGTATGCACTTGGTCACAAGTCTTGGTAAATATAATACATGTTATTTGGTCATGTGTGTTTGTGTATGTATTAGAAATGCCAACAATTAAAAATATTCTCATGCTGAATCACACTTTTATGTTATGCAACACCACTTGGTGAAAGCAATTCGTGAGAGGTTAATAATAGCCGGTGACCGGGATTTAGATTGTCCATGATTTCCTAATTTGACGATGTTGTTGAATTCCCGAAGGGGTGTATCCACCATTAGTAATTATATTAACCAACTGTTTGACATTCCTCTTGGTCATTAATTATCCCGATGGGTCAAATAAACCGTTGGCTATTACAAAAAGCGACAGGAAACAAGCATCGTCGGAAATTAAATAACCGACGGGGGACCTTCGGCTATGAGTTTCGTCATGTAATGTGAGTAGGGTGTTGGCCAAAACATGGTCGACGGCT
This sequence comes from Triticum aestivum, assembly GCF_018294505.1. Classification (NCBI taxonomy): domain Eukaryota; kingdom Viridiplantae; phylum Streptophyta; class Magnoliopsida; order Poales; family Poaceae; genus Triticum; species Triticum aestivum. The sequence continues at coordinate 659,767,001 of NC_057807.1, forward strand.
CACCGTCGGCTTTATAACCATTGGCCATGCAATTATTCGATGGTACCGTCGGTTATTAGTGCAATGGCCGACGAAGAATAGCCGACGGGAGATGGCCGACGGTGTACCGTCGGTTATAACTTTACCCGACGGTGAGCTTAAATAATCGAGGGTAATTGCACCCTCGGTTATAATGGGATATCTAGTAGTGAACCTTGCTCAATAATTCTCCAAAGATTAGTAGAACTATGATTTAAATGACATTTAAAATGGTAGACCCAAGAAGCAAAATCCACATTTTTCACAGACTTAGGAGGAGGACCAACATGATTCAAATGAGTGGAGGGAACCGGTCCTCCATAAGTAAGAGGTGGTTCAACATGGGCAAAGATGTCGTTTCCACTTCTACCACTAGGCAAAGGAACTTTATCAGTAGTAGCTTCCCCCTTATCGGAGTTAGCATCCGTCACCTTGTTAGTGGGACCGACTGATGTCTACTATGCAACCTTCTTCTTGTAGACGTTGTTGGGCCTCCAAGTGCAGAGGTTTGTAGGACAGTAGCAAATTTCCCTCAAGTGGATGACCTAAGGTTTATCAATCCGTGGGAGGCGTAGGATGAAGATGGTCTCTCTCAAGCAACCCCTCAACCAAATAACAAAGAGTCTCTTGTGTCCCCAACACACCCAATACAATAATAAATTGTATAGGTGCACTAGTTCGGCGAAGAGATGGTGATACAAGTGCAATATGGATGATAGATATGAGTATTTGTAATCTGAAAATATAAAAACAGCAAGGTAACTAGTAGCAAAAGTGAACTAGGAAACAAAGCCTAAGGTTCATACTTTCACTAGTGCAAGTTCTCTCAACAATAATAATATAACTGGATCATATAACTATCCCTCAACATGCAACAAAGAGTCACTCCAAAGTCACTAATAGCGGAGAACAAATGAAGAGATTATTGTAGGGTACAAAACCACCTAAAAGTTATCCTTTCTGATCGATCTATTCAAGAGTCCATAATAAAATAACATGAAGCTATATTCTTTCTGTTCGATCTATCATAGAGTTCGTACTAGAATAACACCTTAAGACGCAAATCAACCAAAACCCTAATGTCACCTAGATACTCCAATGTCATCTCAAGTATCCGTGGGTATGATTATATGAGATGCATCACACAACCTCAGATTCATCTATTCAAACCAACACAAAGTACTTCAAAGAGTGCCCCAAAGTTTCTACCGGAGAGTCAAGATGAAAACGTGTGCCAACCCCTATGCATAAGTTCTTTGAACCCGCAAGTTGATCACCAAGACATACATCAAGTAGATCACGTGAATATCCCATTGTCATCACAGATAAGCACGGCAAGACATACATCAAGTGTTCTCAAATCCTTAAAGACTCAATCCGATAAGATAACTTCAAAGGGAAAACTCAATACATTACAAGAGAGTAGAGGGGGAGGAACATCATAAGATCCAGCTATACTAGCAAAGCTCGCGATACATCAAGATTGTATCACCTCAAGAACACGAGAGAGAGAGAGAGAGAGAGAGAGATCAAACACATAGCTACTGGTACATACCCACAGCCCCGACTGTGAACTACTCCCTCCTCGTCATGGAGAGCGCCAGGATGATGAAGATGGCCACCGGTGATGGATTCCCCCTTCGACAGGGTGCCGGGATGGGCTCCCGAGAGGTTTTTGGTGGCTACAGAGGCTTGCGGCGGCGGAACTCCTGATCTAGGTTATTTTCTAGAGGTTTCCGTATTTATAGAAATTTTTGGCGTAGGTTTCACGTAAGGGGGGGTTTCCGGGCTGTCCACGAGGCAGGGGGGCACGCCCAGTGGAAGTGGGCGCGTGGGCCACCCTCGTGGGCAGCCCGGGATTCTCCTAGCCCAACTCTTTCACTCCAGGAGCTTCTTTTGGTCCACAAAAAACGTCAAAAATTGGCACGTCAATTGGACTCCGTTTGGTATTCCTTTTCTGTAAAACTCAAAAACAAGGAAAAAATAGAAACTGACACTGGGCTCTAGGTTAATAGGTTAGTCCCAAAAATGATATAAAAGTGTAAAGTAAAGCCCATAAACATCCAAAACGGGTAATATAATAGCATGAAACAATCAAAAATTATAGATACGTTGGAGACGTATCAAGCATCCCCAAGCTTAATTCCTGCTCGTCCTCGAGTAGGTAAATGATAAAAACAAATTTTTTGATGTGGAATGCTACCTAGCATAATTCTCAATGTAATTTTCTTTATTGTGGCATGAATGTTCATATCCAAATGATTCGAAATAAAAGTTCATATTGACATAAGAAATAGTAATACTTCAAGCATACTAACTAAGCAATCATGTCTTCTCAAAATAACATGGCTAAAGAAAGTTATTCCTACAAAATCATATAGTCTGGCTATTGCTCTATCTTCATCACACAAAGTATTTAATCATGCACAACCCCGATGACAAGCCAAGCAATTGTTTCATACTTTAGCAATCTCAAACTTTTTCAACTTTCACGCAATACATGAGCGTGAGCCATGGACATATCACTATATGTGGAATAGAATGGTGATTGTGGAGAAGACAAAAAAGGAGAAGATAGTCTCACATCAACTAGGCATATCAACAGGCTATGGAGATGCCCATTGATAGATATCAATGTGAGTGAGTAGGGATTGCCATGCAACGGATGCACTAGAGCTATAAGTGTATGAAAGCTCAACAAAAGAAACTAAGTGGGTATGCATCCAACTTGCTTGCTCACGAAGACCTAGGGCATTTTGAGGAAGCCCATCATTGGAATATACAATTCAAGTTCTATAATGTAAAATTCCCACTAGTATATGAAAGTGACAACATAGGAGACTCTCTATCATGAAGATCATGGTGCTACTTTGAAGCACAAGTGTGGAAAGAGGATAGTAGCATTGTCCCTTCTCTCTTTTTCTCTCATTTTTTATTTAGCCTTTCTCTTTTTGTTGGCCTTTCTCTTTTTTTTATAAAGTCCGAAGTCTCATCCCGACTTGTGGGGGAATCATAGTCTCCATCATCCTTTCCTCACTAGGACAATGCTCTAATAATGAAGATCATCACACTTTTATTTACTTACAACTCAAGATTACAACTCGATACTTAGAACAAGATATGACTCTATATGAATGCCTCCAGCGGTGTATCGGGATATGCAATGAATCAAGAGTTACATGTATGAAAAATTATGAAGGTGGCTTTGCCACAAATACGATGTCAACTACATGATCATGCAAAGAGCAATATGACAATGATGATGCGTGTCATAACAAACGGAACGGTGGAAAGTTGCATGGCAATATATCTCGGAATGGCTATGGAAATGCCATAATAGGTAGTTATGGTGGCTTTTTTGAGGAAGGTATATGGTGGGTGTATGGTACCGGCAAAAGTTGCGCGGCACAAGAGAGGCTAGCAATGGTGGAAGAGGGTGAGAGTGTGTATAATCCATGGACTCAACATTAGTCATAAAGAACTCATATACTTATTGCAAAAAGCTACAAGTCATTGAAAACAAAGTACTACGCGCATGCTCCTAGGGGGATAGATTGGTAGGAAAAGACCATCGCTCGTCCCCGCCCGCCACTCATAAGGAAGACAATCAATAAATAAAATTGTGCTCCAACTTCATCACAAAGCGGTTCACCATACGTGCATGCTACGGAAATCACAAACTTCAACACAAGTATTCTTTAAATTCACAATTCACCATCCTAATATCTCAAAACAATTATCAGGCATCAAATTGATCATAGCATCCTATTCACTTTCTATGATAGTTTTTACTATACCCAACTTGGATGCCCATCATTCTAGGACCAATTTTATAACCATAGAAATACCATGTTGTTCTATAAGACTCTCAAAATAATATAAGTGAAGCATGAGAGATTAACAATTTCTTCAACATAAAACTACCGTCGTGCTCTAAAAGATATAAGTGAAGCACTAGAGAAAATGACAAACTACTCCGAAAGATATAAGTGAAGATCAATGAGTAGTCGAATAATTATGCAACTATGTTAAGACTCTATAATATTTAAGAATTTTAGATCTTGGTATTTTATTCAAACAGCAAGAAAAACAAAATAAAACAAAATGACACTCCAAGCAAAACACATATCATGTGGTGAATAAAAATATAACTCCAAGTAAAGTTACCGATGAACGAAGACGAAAGAGGGGATGCCTTCCGGGGCATCCCCAAGCTTAGGCTCTTGGTTGTCCTTGAATATTACCTTGGGGTGCCTTGGGAATCCCCAATCTTAGGCTCTTGCCACTCCTTATTCCATAGTCCATCGAATCCTTATCCAAAACTTGAAAACTTCACAACACAAAACTCAACAGAAAACTCATAAGCTCCGTTAGTATAAGAAAATAAACCACCACTTAGGTATTGTTGTGAACTCATTCTAAATTCATATTGGCGTAATATATACTGTATTCCAACTTCTCTATGGTTCATACCCTCCGATACTACTCATAGATTTATCAAAATAAGCAAACAACACATAGAAAACAGAATCTGTCAAAAACAGAACAATATGTAGTAATCTGTACCAAACCTATACATCTGGAACTCCAAAAATCCTACAAAATTAGGAAAACCTGATAAACTTGAGTACCAATCCAGAGCAAACAAATTAGATCAAAATCACGTTTTTGTGAATTATCAAAACTAATTTACTGGGTGAAAAAGTTTCCGATTCTCAGCAGGATCAACACAACTATCACCATAGGCTATCCTAAAGGTCTTACTTGGCACTTTATTGAAATAAAAGCTATAAAACATGATTACTATAGTAGCATAATCATGTGAACACACAAAAACAGTAATGGTAAATATTGGGTTGTCTCCCAACAAGCGCTTTTCTTTAATGCCTTTCTAGCTAGGTATGATGATGACAATGATGCTCACATAACAGATAAGAATTGAAACATAATGGGAGCATCATGAAGCATATGACTAGCAAATTTAAGTCTAACCACTTCCTATGCATAGGGATTTTGTGAGCAAACAACTTATGGGAACAATAATCAACTAGCATAGGAAGGGGAAACAAGCATAACTTCAAGATTTTAAGCACGTAGAGAGGAAACTTGATATTATTGCAATTCCTACAAGCATATGTTCCTCCCTCATGATAATTTTCAGTAGCATCATGAATGAATTCAACAATATAACCAGCACCTAAAGCATTCTTTTCATGATCTACTTGCATAGAAAATTTACTACTCTCCACATAAGCAAAATTCTTCTCATTCGGAATGGCGGGAGTTTCGTAAGAGACTTGAATACTATACATTGTTTCCACATTAAAAGAGTAATGTTCAGAAAAAGGGTAATAATAATCATGACAAGTTTTATAAATATAATCATCACTACTTTTTATAGCATAAGTTTCATCACAATAATCATCATAAGTAGCAACTTTGTTCTCATCATAATCGATTGAAACCTCTTCCAAGATAGTGGAATCATCACTAAATAAAGTCATGACCTCTCCAAATCCACTTTCATATTCATCACAATAAGATTCAACATCCTCCAAAATAGTGGGATCATTACTTCCTAAAGTTAACACTCTTCCAAACCCACTTTCATCAATATAATCATCATAGGTAAGAGGCATGCTATCATCATAACAACTTTGCATATCAAAACTTGGGAGGCTAAAAATATCATCTTCATTAAACGTAGTTTCCCCAAGCTTGGCCCTTTTCATATCATAAACATAAACACTCTCATCATTAATAGTACGGATAGCACCAATAGTATAGCAATTATCATCATCACAATGAGTAGTAGGAGCAACATCATTTGGTAAGGATACCTTTTATCTTTGCTTCTCCGTTTTTTCTTTTTCTTCTTCACATTATGTGTGGTTTCAACCTTCTTCTCTGGCCTCCTTATTGATGAGATTGGTTGAATAGAAAGCTCCTCCTCGTTACCTGATTCATCATAAGAAATAATAGGAGGATATTGGTAAGTCTCTTCCCTTTCATTAGTATTTCCTTCATCTTCTATTTGCTTTCTTTTCTTTAGGTAATTGGCAATATAAGGATTTTCAATGCAATTCACCGCACAATACATATAAATCTTCTCTAGATCAATATCAAGGAATTTCTTATGGGCAAATTCTGGAAGGTCCTTGATTAAACGTTTCATCTTCATAACCCAAAAGCAAACTAAGTTCATTATGATGTGCAAGGGAAATCAAATCATCACAATTCTTGGACACGATTCGATCATGAAACAATTTGCATCGGAGATGTAAATGACCACGTTCATTGCAAAGTTCACAAGTACGGCAAAGGAAATTTAAATTTTCAGCACTCTTATCTAGCCTTTCTTGCAACAATTGAGTTTCTAAATGCTTATACCTATTGCAATATCTATCTTCCCTATTTGGTGTGTACTTGCAAACCCAATGCACTCCACAGAAATCGACATGCTTATAAGAGATATTTTCATCATAACTAGTGCAATCATCATTAGTATTGGATATTCAAAGAGTTCATATCTATACCTACTAATAAAGCAAGGTGCGTTTCGCTATTTTTTTCATCCGTTCACTCATATTATTTTTGTTGATTTTTTACTATCCAAGGTGGTACTATTTTTTTATAGAAAACAATTGGCATACGCTAGCGCTGCCTTTTTATATACGCTACCGCTGCTCTGGGCCTTTCCTTCATGTACGTCACAGACTTACTGGCCCATGGCCTGCTCCTGGGCTTCGAAAAACCACTGCTCTGGGCCTTTCCTTCGTGTACATCACAGTCGTACTGGCCCATGGACGGGCTTCGAAAAAAAATCACAAAAAAAATTCATTTAGAGTGAGGATCGAACACATAACCTACTACTGCCTCACCAACGGCACAACCAACTAGGCTAGCTCATATGTTAATTAAGTTTATGGTTTGTTATGCATTTAATAGTCCCGTATTGCTTTTTTACATGATATCTTATTAATTTATATAGCCCACGAGTTGTCACCAAATAAAAGACACCTAAAGAATAATGAATAGAGGGTGAGGTGCGGGTCAAATTTAGCCTTGGAAAGTCAAGGACTATGGAGGCCGCCATGCGAGGAAGGACTAAAGGACGGGCAAAAGGAGGACTAAATTCAACAGATAAAGAAGGAAACAAGGAGATTTCAGGTTTCATAGGGAAAAATAGGAAAGTGGGAAGCTGGTGTCCCGTAATAAGAAGGAAAGAGAAAGAGAAAAATAGGAAAAGAAGGGGGAAAGAGAGAAATAAAAAAGACCTGCAAAAACTAAATGATATGTCCAAATTACAATATTTCTTCTGAGAATTATAATGAAAAATAGAGCCCCGGTTAAAAACAGGTGCTTCATTGCTGCTTTAAAAAAGAGGATTTCTCAAATGCGTGTGTTCAAATGGGACTGTAGACTTGCGTGCAACTATTGATTTATAACATAAGGGCTGACTCCGTCTAACAATATATAGAAGTCATTTTTTATGTCGTTGTAAACAGGATCTCCAAGTTAGCCAAACGTTTCCTTCATACTTGAATCAAACTTTTTTTTATATCTTCATGCCAAAGGAGCCGTAATTTTCAGATCATCTACACACCTCATACAAGTAGCATTAGCACGTGAAAAGCACGAAAATGTAAGAAGTTTTGCAAGTTTTATGTTTTTTTCGCCCGTCACCAAAGCACAAAGAGGCGGACTCGGAGTCCCCAATGTGTGCGACACAAACTCCATAGTTTTCTATCTTATATTAGCCATGGATGGAGGATCTTTGTACGACACTTATAATATCATTGGATATGAATAGTGCAACGCTAGATAATCCCTAAATCTAGCCAACACTGGTTCATGGAAATATGTGTGGCCTCCATAGTGAAGCAAAGACGTTGTACTATGCCTCACTGCAAGGTTCGGCCAACCTGGGTGCCCGCCGAGTCATCCTAGAGTCTGACTCACAGATTTTGATCCGAGCTCTCAATTCTGGTGATTCATATTTAGAGGATTATGGAGTGCTGCTACGTGAAGCGAAGAGTGCTTGCATGACGACTTTTGACACATACGAATTTACTTTCTATCGCCGGTCATGTAGTTCTGTTGCCCATGCGCTTGCGCAAAATGGGTATCGTATGGCTATAACCAGTATGTTTTGGCTAGGTTCTAGCCCTGACTTTGTATCAGCTTTGGTTGCCAGCGAGTCTGCTGATCCCACTGGTTAACAAAAGTTATGTTTTCATCTTAAAAAAATGAACTTTCGTATTTTCAGTATAATACGATATTTATTGGGTATCACTAAGTAATGCCGACAATAGCGTGAAGAGATACTTGCAATGAGGTAGATATTTCTGTGATTTAAATTACACACACCTTCAGTACACTTACGAAATCATTTCACATTTATGTTTTTGTGCAACACATCTTTTCGTGGCAATGTGGATGATTTCAAATAGTTTGTTGATGTCATCATGTCTGGCGGTGGGTCATGAGAGGAGGAGTAGGAGGGGGAATTCTTGAGCCATTGGGTTAGGGATTTTTTTCCCGTTGCAACACAAGGGCATTTGTGCTAGTACTAATAACATTGCAATCGTGCTCATCATTCAAAGATTTAGTACCAAACATTTTATAGACTTCTTCTTCTAGCACTTGAGCACAATTTTCCTTTTCATCATACTTATGAAAGATATTAAAAAGATGAAGCGTATGAGACAAACTCAATTCCATTTTTTGTGTAGTTTTTATTTTATAAACTAAACTAGTGATAAAACAAGAAACTAAAAGATTCGATTCCAAGATCTAAAGATATACCTTCAAGCACTCACCTCCCCGGCAACGGCGCCAGAAAATAGCTTGATGTCTACTACACAACCTTCTTCTTATAGACGTTGTTGGGCCTCCAAGTGCAGAGGTTTGTAGGACAGTAGCAAATTTCCCTCAAGTGGATGACCTAAGGTTTATCAATCCGTGGGAGGCCTAGGATGAAGATGGTCTCTCTCAAGCAACCCTGCAACCAAATAACAAAGAGTCTCTTGTGTCCCCAACACACCCAATACAATGATAAATTGTATAGGTGCACTAGTTCGGCGAAGAGATGGTGATACATGTGCAATATGGATGATAGATATGAGTATTTGTAATCTAAAAAATATAAAAACAGCAAGGTAACTAGTAGAAAAAGTGAGCGTAGATGGTATTGCAATGCTAGGAAACAAGGCCTAAGGTTCATACTTTCACTAGTGCAAGTTCTCTCAACAATAATAACATAACTGGATCATATAACTATCCCTCAACATGCAACAAAGAGTCACTCCAAAGTCACTAATAGCGGAGAACAAACGAAGAGATTATTGTAGGGTACGAAACCACCTAAAAGTTATCCTTTCTGATCGATCTATTCAAGAGTCCTTAGTAAAATAACATGAAGTTATTCCTTCCGTTCGATCTATCATAGATTTCGTACTAGAATAACACCTTAAGACACAAATCAACCAAAACCCTAATGTCACCTAGATACTCCAATGTCACCTCAAGTATCCGTGGGTATGATTATACGATATGCATCACACAACCTCGGATTCATCTATTCAAACCAACACAAAGTACTTCAAAGAGTGCCCCAAAGTTTCTACCAGAGAGTCAAGACGAAAATGTGTGCCAACCCCTATGCATAAGTTCATTGAACCCGCAAGTTGATCACCAAAACATACATCAAGTAGATCACGTGAATATCCCATTGTCACCACAGATAAGTACGGCAAGACATACATCAAGTGTTCTCAAATCCTTAAAGACTCAATCCAATAAGATAACTTCAAAGGAAAAACTCAATCCATTACAAGAGAGTAGAGGGGGAGAAACATCATAAGATCCAACAATAATAGCAAAGCTCGCGAGACATCAAGATCGTATCACCTCAAGAACACGAGAGAGAGAGAGAGAGAGAGAGATCAAACACATAGCTACTGGTACATACCCTCAACCCCGAGGGTGAACTACTCCCTCCTCGTCAAGGAGAGCGTCGGGATGATGAAGATGGCCACCGGTGATGGATTCCCCCTCCGGCAGGGTGCCGGAACGGGCTCCCGAGAGGTTTTTAGTGGCTACAGAGGCTTGCGGCGGCGGAACTACCGATCTAGGTTATTTTCTAGAGGTATCAGTATTTATAGGAATTTTTGGCGTAGGTTTCCGTCAGGGGGGGTTTCTGGGCTGTCCACGAGGCAGGGGGCGCGCTTAGTGGAAGTGGGCGCGCGGGCCACCCTCGTGGGCAGCCCAGGACTCTCCTGGCCCAACTCTTTCACTCCAGGGACTTCTTTTGGTCCACAAAAAATTGTCAAAAATTGGCACGGTAATTGAACTCCGTTTGGTATTCCTTTTCTGTAAAACTCAAAAACAAGGAAAAACAGAAACTGGCACTGGGCTCTAGGTTAATAGGTTAGTACAAAAAATGATATAAAAGTGTAAAGTAAAGCCCATAAACATCCAAAACGGGTAATATAATAGCATGGAACAATCAAAAATTATAGATACGTTGGAGACATATCACCGACCACTTTCAACGGTGCGGTGGATAATTTAAGACCATCAACAAACTCCTTGAACATGCCTTTGACCTCGGACGTCATGGAGGTTTTCAATGTGTCCAAAGCCGCATTAAATTCCTCACGAAAGACTGAGGATCCCCCAGCGGTCATAGAGGAGGATGGATTCACACCGGGGTGCTCCTCCCCACCGTCTACGGTGTCAACCATACTCTTTGGACGGTAAAGTCCTTAATAAAGAGACGAGGCTCTGATACCAATTGAAAGGATCGATATAGTTGACTAGAGGGGGGTGAATGGGCAACTAACAATTTTTAGCTTTCTTTACCAAATTAAACTTTGCATCAAAGTAGGTTGTCTAGATAAGCAACTAGGTGAGAAACCTATATGATGCAACAACAATAAGCACACAAGCAAGCAAGGCATACAACACAATATAAGCTTGCACAAGTAAAGGTGAGAGATAACCAAGAGTGGAGTCGGTGGATACGAGGATGTGTTACCGAAGTTCCTTCCCTTTGAGAGGAAGTACGTCTCCGTTGGAGCGGTATGGAGGCAGAATGCTCCCCAAGAAGCCACTAGGGCCACCGTACTCTCCTCACGTCCTCACACAATGCGAGATGCCGTGATTCCACTATTGGTGCCCTTGGAGGCGGCGACCGAACCTTTACAAACAAGGTTGGGGCAATCTCCACAACTTAATTGGAGGCTCCCAACGACACCATGAAGCTTCACCACAATGGAATATGGCTCCTTGGTGACCTCAACCATCTAGGGTGCTCAAACACCCAAGAGTAACAAGATCTGCAGGGGATTAGTAGGGGGAATCAAATTTCTCTTGGTGGAAGTGTAGATCGAGGCCTTCTCAACCAATCCCTAGATAATCAACATGTTTGATTGGCTAGGGAGAGAGATCGGACAAAATGGAGCTTGCGGAGGGAAGAGGTGGTCGACTTGGAGAAGAAGACCCGCCTTATATAGTGAGAGGAAAGATCCAACCGTTACCCACTTACTCAGCCCGCGACATGCGGTACTATCGCACATACTTACGGTACTACCACACAGGCATGCCGTACTACCGCTAGGCAGTGCGGCACTACCACTCACACGGCTGGAGCAAGATAAGCCCCTGTTGCGTTAAAGCAACAAGCGGTAGAACTGCTGGATCGGTACTACCGCGAGTCCTTGCAGTACTACTGCAAGGCAGGGTTTGTCTAGGCTGGGAAGGCATGGACTAATAAAATTACATCCGTTGCTACTTCCGCTGAGTTTCGGTCTGTGCAAAAATCCGACACGGTACTACCGCATGCAGGGAGTGGTACTACCGCGTAGGGCGCAGATGTAAAAAATTACTTTTGTGCCTACTTCCGCGCACGTCAGTGTGCTGGGCCAGACGCCATGGTACTACCGCGCCTGAGGAGCAGTACTACCGCTTACCTGGCCGGTACTACTATGGGCCACTAATGACCCACAAGTATAGGGGATCTATCGTAGTCCTTTCGATAAGTAAGAGTGTCGAACCCAACGAGGAGCAGAAGGAAATGACAAGCGGTTTCAGTAAGGTATTCTCCAAACGTCACAACGTAAAAGGGTGATTATAAAGGTGCTCTACATGTGTCTCCGAAGGTGTTTGTTGGGTTGGCATAGATCAAGATTAGGATTTGTCACTCCGTGTTTTGGAGAGGTATCTCTGGGCCCACTTGGTAATACTCATCACTATAAGCCTTGCAAGCATTGTGACTAATGAGTTAGTTATGGGATGAAGTATTAGGGAACGAGTAAAGAGACTTGCTGGTAACGAGATTGAACTAGGTATGATGATACCGACGATCGAATCTCGGGCAAGTAACATATCGATGACAAAGGGAACAACGTATGTTGTTATGCGGTTCGACCGATAAAGATCTTTGCAGAATATGTAGGAGCCAATATGGGCATCCAGGTTCCGCTATTGGTTATTGACCAGAGAGGTTTCTCGTTCATGTCTACATAGTTCTCGAACCCATAGGGTCCGCACGCTTAACGTTCGTTGACAATATAGTATTATATGAGTTATGTATGTTGGTGACCAAATGTTGTTCCGAGTCCCGGATATGATCACAGACATAACGAGGAACTCCGGAATGGTCCGGAGATAAAGATTGATATATGGGATAATAGTGTTTGGTCTCCGGAAGGGTTCCGGAATTCACCGGAAGGGGTTTCGGATGTTTCTGGAAAGGAAAGCCCACAAGGTTTTGCGGAGGAAGTTTTGCGGAAAGCCCACAAGGTTTTTGGAAAGTGCAAAAGGAAGTTTTGCGGAGTCCAGGGGCCAAACGCCAGGGTCCCTGGAGTCCGAGAAGGACTCTTGCCTTTCGGGAACCGACTTTGTGGAGGCTTTTACTCCAAGTTTCGACCCCAAGGCTCAACATATAAATAGAGGGGCAGGGCTAGCACCAAAGACACATCAAGAAACACCAAGCCGTGTGCCGGCAACCCCGTCCCCTCTAGTTTATCCTCCGTCATAGTTTCCGTGCTTAGGCGAAGCCCTGCGGAGATTGTTCTTCACCAACACCGTCACCACGCCGTCGTGCTCCCGGAACTCATCTACTACTTCGCCTGTCTTGCTGGATCAAGAAGGTGAGGACGTCATCGAGCTGAACGTGTGCTGAACGCGGAGGTGCCGTACGTTCGGTACTTGATCGGGGCGGATCGTGAAGGTGTACGACCACATCAACCGCGTTGATAAATGCTTCTGCTTAGCGATCTTCAAGGGTATGAAGATACACTCCCCCTCTCGTTGCTATGTATACATAGATAGATCTTGCGTGATCATAGGATTTTTTTTGAAATTACTGTGTTCCCCAACAGACAATACCTCCATTAACCATAAAGTGGCACTTCTCCCAATTCAAGACAAGATTAGTTTCTTCACATCTCCGCAAGACTCGATCAAGGTTGCTTAAGCAATCATCAAAAGAAGTTCCATACACGGAGAAATCATCCATGAAAACCTCAACAATCTTTTCACAAAAGTCAGAGAATATAGCAGTCATACATCTTTGAAAGGTAGCAGGTGCATTACATAAACCAAAAGGCATACGTCTATAAGCAAATGTACCGAATGAGCAAGTAAAAGTGGTCTTATCCTGATCCTCTTTTGACACAGGTATTTGAGAGAAACCAGAATAACCATCTACAAATAAAAAATGTGTATGTTTGGACAATCTCTCTAGCATTTGATCAATAACAGGTAGAGGGTAATGATCTTTTCTAGTAGCTTTATCTAATTTGCGGAAATCAATTACCATTCTATAACCTATAACTATTCTTTGTGGGATCAATTCATCCTTATCATTAGGAACAACAATAATACCTCCCTTCTTAGGGACACAGTGGACAGGACTTACCCACTGACTATCAGCAACAGGATAAATTATACCTGCCTCTAGAAGCTTTAGTATTTCATTTCTTACCACTTCTTTCATCTTAGGATTTAACCGTCGTTGATGATCAACAACTAGTTTAGCATCTTTCTCTAGTTTTATTTTGTCCTGGCACAGACTGGGACTAATGCCCTTAAGATCATCAAGAGTATATCCAATAGCAGCACGGTGCTTCTTTAGAGTTTTCAATAATTTCTCTTCTTCATGCTCTGAAAATTTAGCACTAATAATAACAGGATATATCTTCTTTTCATCAAGATAAGCATATTTAAGAGTATCAGGTAATTGTTTAAGCTCAAACATGAGATCATCCTTCGGTGGAGGAGGATCCCCTAGGATTTCAGCAGGCAAGTTGTGTTTCAAATAGGTCCCTATTTAAAGAAACTTCATCTATTTCTCTTCTTTCATTCATAAACATATCATTTCCATGGTCGAGCAAGTATTGTTCTAAAGGATCATTAGGAGGCACGTTAATAGAAGCAAGACCAATAATTTCATCTTTACTAGGCAATTCTTTATCATGGGGTTGTCTACGAAATTTAGAGAAATTAAAATCATGAGACATATCCCCTAAGCCAAGAGTAACAATATCTTTTTCGCAGCCTATCCTAGCATTAACAGTATTCAAGAAGGGTCTACCAAATATAATGGGACAAAAGTCATCCTGTGGGGAACCAAGAACAACAAAACTAGTAGGATATTTAATTTTCCCACACAAGACTTAAACATATTTAACAATCCCAATTGGTGAAATAGTATCTCTATTGGCAAGCTTAATAGTAACATCAATACCTTCTATTTCAGCAGGTGTGATATCATGCATAATTTCTTCGTATAAGGAATGAGGTATTGCACTCGCACTAGCACCCATATCACATAACCATGATAACAATGATCTCCTATTTTAACATAAACAACAAGCATGCCAAAAATAGGTCTATGTTTATTTTTAGTATCGGGTCTAGCAATTCTAGTAGCTTCATCACAAAAGTAAATAACGTGCCCATCAATATTATCGACCAAGAGATCTTTAACCATAGCAATACTAGGTTCAACTTTAATTTGCTCAGGGGGTGTAGGTGTTCTAGCATTACTCTTACGAGCCACAGTTGAAGCTTTAGCATGATCCTATATTCTAACAGGGAAAGGTGGTTTCTCAATATAAGCAGTAGGAACAATAGGATCAACATTATAAGTAATAGTCTTTTCTTCAACTTCAATAGGTTCTGCTACCTTTACTTCAATGGGAGGATGATATTTAAACCACTTCTCCTTAGGGAGATCAACATGAGTAGAAAATGATTCACAGAAAGAAGCTACTATCTCAAAGTCAAGTCCATATTTAGTGCTAAATTCACAAAAAGCATCGGTATCCATAAAAGATTAACACAATCAAACTTAGGTGTTTTACCTGACTCCTTACCTTTGTCAAGCTCCCAATCTTCAAAGTTGTGTTTAATTATTTCCAATAAATCCCATATGAATTCAATAGTCTTCATCATAAAAGAACCAGTACAAGAAGTATCGAGCATGGAGCGATTGTTGAGAGAAAGTCGGGCATAAAATTTTTGAATAACAATTTCTCTTGAGAGCTCATGATTGGGGCATGAATATAACATTGACTTAAGCCTCCCCCAAGCTTGAGCGATGCTTTCTCCTTTGCAAGGCCAAAAATTATATATATAATTATGATCACGATGAACTAGATGCATAGGATAAAACTTCTGATGAAATTCCAATTTCAATCGGTTGTAGTTCCATGATCCAATATCATCACATAGCCTAAACCATTTCAATGCCTCCCCCTTCAAAGATAATGGGAAGAGCTTTTTCTTGACCCTTCAAAGATAAAGGGAAGAGCTTTTTCTTGACGAAATCCTCGGGCATACCTGCAAGCTTAAATAATCCATAAACTTCATCCACATAGATTAGGTGCATATCGGGATGTAATGTTCCAACTCCTGTAAAAGGATTAGCTAGCAGTTTCTCTATCATACCGGAAGGAATTTCAAAATAAGTATTTTCATTAGGTTTAGTAGGTTGAGGAGCAACTCTTTGCTCTTCTGGTCAGGGTGAAGATACCCCGAACAAGCCCCTCAAAGGATTATTTTCCATAGTAACAAGTGATAGTAAATTTCAGCACACTATATAAATGTTTCCTTACCAAATTCCACCTACCAAAGGCGCTTCACTCCCCGGCAACGGCAGCAGAAAAGAGTCTTGATGACCCACAAGTATACGGGATCTATCATAGTCCTTTTGATAAGTAAGAGTGTCGAACCCAATGAGGAGCAGAAGGAAATGACAAGCGGTTTTCAGTAAGGTATTCTCCGCAAGCACTGAAATTATCGGTAACAGATAGTTTTGTGATAAGGTAATTCGTAACGAGTAACAAGTGACAAAAGTAACTAAGGTGCATCAAGGTGGCCCAATCCTTTTTTTAGCAAAGGACAAGCCTGGACAAACTCTTATATAAAGCAAAGCGCTCCTGAGGACACATGGGAAATATCGTCAAGCTAGTTTTCATCATGCTCGTATGATTCACGTTCGTTACTCTGATAATTTGATATGTGGGTGGACCGGTGCTTGGGTACTACCCTTCCTTGGACAAGCATCCCACTTATGATTAACCCCTCTCGCAAGCATTCACAACCACGAAAGAAGAATTAAGGTAAACCTAACCATAGCATGAAACATATGGATCCAAATCAGCCCCTTACGAAGCAACGCATAAACTAGGGTTTAAGCTTCTGTCACTCTAGCAACCCATCATCTACTTATTACTTCCCAATGCCTTCCCCTAGGTCCAAACAATGGTGAAGTGTCATGTAGTCGACGTTCACATAACACCACTAGAGGAGAGACAACATACATCTCATCAAAATATCAAACAAGTACCAAATTCACATGACTACTTATAACAAGACTTCTCCCATGTCCTCAGGAACAAACGTAACTACTCACAAATCATATTCATGTTCATAATCAGAGGGGTATAAATATGCATAAAGGATCTGAACATATGATCTTCCACCGGATAAACCAACTAGCATCAACTACAAGGAGTAATCAACACTACTAGCAACCCACAGGCACCAATCTGAGGTTTTGAGACAAAGATCGGATACAAGAGATGAACTAGGGTTTGAGAGGAGATGGTGCTGGTGAAGATGTTGATGGATATTGACCCCCTCTCGATGAGAGGATCGATGGTGATGACGATGGCGACGATTTCCCCCTCTCGGAGGGATGTTTCCATGACAGAACAGCTCCGCCGGAGCCCTAGATTGGTTCCGCCAAGGTTCCACCTCGAGACCGTGGCGCTTCATCCCGAAAGCTTCCTTATGATTTTTTTTCAGGGCAAAATACACCATATAGCAGAAGATGGGCATCAGGGGACCTACCATGTGGCCCACGAGGCAGGGGGGCGCGCCCAGGGGGTAGGGCGCGCCCTCCCCAGCTCGTGGACGGTGGGTGGCCCCCCTCTGGTGCTTTCTTCGCCCAATATTTTTAATATATTCCAAAACTGACTTTCATGGAGTTTCAGGACTTTTGGAGTTGTGCAGAATAGGTCTCTAATATTTGCTCCTTTTCTAGCCCAGAATTCCAGCTGCCGGCATTCTCCCTATTCATGTAAACCTTGTAAAATAAGAGAGAAAAGGCATAAGTATTGTGACATAATGTGTAGTAACATCACATAATGCAATAAATATTGATATAAAAGCATGATGCAAAATGGACGTATCAGCCAATGCGGTACTACTGCTCCCTTGGGCAGTACTACCACATGCCATAGCACAATAGCACTTGGAGTCCTTCATTTTGTAAAGACACGGGTAAGCGGTCGGTGCTCCAAAGAAGCAAAGTAAAGGTGGTGCAAAGGAACAGACGTGTACGTGTTGATTCCACCCTAACCTTTCCGAAGCGGGCCCCCTCTTAATATTACGACTTTCCTACGACTCAAATCCATCAAAAAGAAACATAGAGAAATGTCGTCTTCACTAGGCTCCGAGGGGCACCGAATCGTCTTGTGCCTAGAGATGAGATATCTGAAATGCTCAATGCACATGATTATTCCGCAAATGCATTGTCATCAATCACCAAAACCACATAGGGAAAAATATGCCCTTACACACCCCAATAATCATGATACAGTAATTCCAACCTAATGATATCATGTCACCATGTTTGATAAACTTAATTGCCACTTGATAAAAATAAAAGTCAAATTTAAAATCAAAATGCAAGTTAAATTATTATTTCTTTAAATTTGAAAACTAAAATGTGCATATTATTCTATACATTCCCCTGATCATTTATCATGTTGACACGAGCTTTATTTGACTCACCAATTAATCTCTAGCAAATTATAAAGTGGCCCAATAGCAACTAACATAGCTATTTCAAAAGAAAAAATGTTTATGCATTTCCAAACCACTTGAAATCTTGTGTCTAACTCAAGATATTACCTACTATTAATGTGCTAAATATTAAGTCCAACAAAAATCATTTGCTATTTATAAAAATGCAAAATAGTAGAGAAAATAAAATGCAGAAAAATAAAAATTAAAAGAGCTAAAAGCCTACTGCTACATGATGTCTACTACGCAACTTTATTCTTGTAGACTCGTGTTGGGCCTCCAAACGCAAAGTTTTGTAGGACAGTAGCAATTTTCCCTCGAGTGGATGACCTAAAATTTATCAGTCCGTGGGAGGTGTAGGATGAAGATGGTCTCTCTCTAACAACCCTGCAACCAAATAACAAAGAGTCTCTTGTGTCCCCAACACACCAAATACAATGGTAAATTGTATAGGTGCACTAGTTCGGCGAAGCGATGGTGATACAAGTGTAGTGATGATAATAGATATTGATTTTTGTAATAGGGAGAATAAAAAACAGCAAGGTAGCAAGTAAAAAAAGTGAACACAAATGGTATTGCAATGCTTGAAAATGAGGCCTATGATCTGTACTTTCGCTAGTGAAATCTCTTAACAATGCTAATCTAATTGGATCATATAACCATCCCTAAACGTGTGATGAAGAATCACTCCAAAGTTTTATCTAGTGGAGAATATAAGAAGAAATTGTTTGTAAGGTACGAAATCACCTTAAAGTTATTCTTTTCGTTCGATCTATTCAAGAGTTCGTACTAAAATAATGCAAAGTTATTCTTTTTGTTCGATCTATCCAAGAGTTCATACTAAAATAAAAACATATGATACACATCAACCAACTCTAATATCACCTAGATACTCCAATGTCACCACAAGTATCCATGAGTTAATTATACGATACCCATCAAGCAATTTCAGATTCATAATACTCGATCCAACACAAAGAACCTCAAAGAGCGCCCCCAAGATTTCTACCGGAGAAACAAAGACGAGAACGTGCATCAACCCCTATGCATAGATTACCCCAATGTCACTTCGGAAATCCGCAAGTTGAATGCGAAAACACATATCAAGTGAATGAATATGATACCCTATTGTCACCACGGGTATTCGTAGCAAGACATACATCAAGTGTTCTCAAATCCATAAAATTATTCAGTCTGATAAAACGATATCTCAAAGGGAATACTCAATTCATGACAAGATAGAGAGGGGAAAACACCATATGATCCAACTATATTAACAAAGCCCGCGATACATCAAGATCATCTCAGAACATGAGAGAGAGAGAGATTAAACACATAGCTACTGGTACAAACCCTCAACCCTGAGGGTGAACTACTCCCTCCTCATCATGGTAGCCGCGAGATGTTGAAGACGGCCATCAGTGATGATTTCCCCCTCCGTCAGGGTGCCAGAACGGGGTATAGATTGGTTTTTCATGGCTACAGAGGCTTGCGGCGGTGGAACTTCTGACCTATCAAATCCCCTAGGGTTTTTGGAATAGTTAGGAATTTATAGGGTGAAGAGGCGGTGCGGGAGGCCACTGAGGTGGGCACAACCCACCAGGGCACGACTGGGCCCCCAGGCGCGCCCAGGTGGGTCGTGCCCCCCTCGGGGCACCCCTCTAGTACTTCTTTGGCCCAAGTTGTGTCTTGTGGTCCAAAAAAATTCTCCAAAAAGTTTTGCTGCGTTTGGACTCCGTTTGGTATTGATTTTCTGCAATGTAAAAAACAAGCAACAAACATCAACTGGCACTAGGCACTATGTCAATAGGTTAGTCCCAAAAAATGATATAAAATTGTTATAAAATGATTGTAAAACATTTAAGAATGATAATATAATAGCATGAATACTTCATAAATTATAGATACCTTGGAGACGTATCACTACACTGGGCCCTAGTGGCCACAGTGCAAACCAACCCACCTAGGCCATCCTCTACCTCCTACTACAGGGAGGCAGGGGATCATGGCAGCATCCCACGGTCATGGCCGCGCCAAGCCACGTGTCGGCCATCCACCGCCCCCCTGAGAGTTTAAGAGCATCCCCACACCCCCGAAACCCTAGCCTCCCTCGGTTTTCCTTGCTCGCTGATACGTCTTCGTCGTATCTACTTTTCCAAACACTTTTGCCCTTGTTTTGGACTCTAACTTGCATGATTTGAATGGAACTAACCCGGACTGACTCTGTTTTCAGCAGAACTGCCATGGTGTTATTTTTGTGCAGAAATAGAAGTTCTGGGAATGACCTGAAAATCCATGGAGCAACTTTTTAGAATTAATAAAAAATACTGGTGAAAGAATTAGTGTCAGGGGGCCCACACCCTCTCCACGAGGGTGGGGGCGCGCCCCCTCCCCTAGGGTGCGCCCCCTGCCTCGTGGGCCCCCTGGACGTCCACCGACCTCAACTCCAACTCCATATATTTGCTTTCGCAAAGAAAAAAATCAGAGAGAAAGTTTCATCGCGTTTTACGATACGGAGCCGCCACCAAGCCCTAATCTCTCTTGGGAGGGCTGATCTGGAGTCCGTTCGGGGCTCCGGAGAGGGGGATTCGTCGCCGTCGTCATCATCAACCATCCTCCATCACCAATTTCATGATGCTCACCGCCGTGCGTGAGTAATTCCTTCGTAGGCTTGCTGGGCGGTGATGGGTTGGATGAGATTTACCATGTAATCAAGTTAGTTTTGTTAGGGTTTGATCCCTAGTATTCACTATGTTCTGAGATTGATGTTGCTATGACTTTGCTATGCTTAATGCTTGTCACCAGGGCCTGACTGCCATGATTTCAGATCTGAACCTATTATGTTTTCATGAATATATGTGAGTTCTTGATCCTATCTTGCAAGTCTATAGTCACCTATTATGTGTTATGATCCGACAACCCCGAAGTGACAATAATCGGGATACTTCTCTGTGATGACCGTAGTTTGAGGAGTTCATGTATTCACTATGTGTTAATGCTTTGGTCCGGTTCTCTATCAAAAGGAGGCCTTAATATCCCTTAGTTTCTATTAGGACCCCGCTGCCACGGGAAGGTAGGACAAAAGATGGCATGCAAGTTCTTTTCCATAAGCATGTATGACTATATTTGGAGTACATGCCTACATTACATTGATGAACTGGAGCTAGTTCTGTGTCATCCTATGTTATAACTATTACATGAGGAATTGCATCCGACATAATTATCCATCACTGATCGAATGCCTATGAGCTTTTCACATATTGTGCTTTGCTTATTTACTTTACCGTTGCTACTTTTACAACTACTACAAAACTGCTACCGTTACTTTTGCTGCTGCTACCGTTACTTCCATACTACTTTGCTATTAAACACTTTGCTGCAGATACTAAGTTATCCAGATGTGGTTGAATTGACAACTCAACTGCTAATCTTTAAGAATATTCTTTGGATCCCCTTGTGTCGAATCAATAAATTTGGGTTGAATACTCTACCCTCGAAAACTGTTGCGATCCCCTATACTTGTGGGTTATTAAGACTATTTTCTGGCGCCGTTGCCGGGGAGCATAGCTCTATTCTTTGAGTCACTTGGGATTTATATCTGCTGATCACTATGAGGAACTTGAAAGACAAAAGAACTAAGATTTATCCCTCAACTACGAGGGGAGGTAAGTAACTGCCATCTAGCTCTGCACTAGATTCTCCTTCTGTTATGAGTAAGCTTGCGACACCTAAACCTGCTTCTGCTATTAATTATGATATGTCGCATGTTATTGATGATGCCACTTCTGCTATGCATGATACTTATGATGAAAATACTTCTGTGCTTGATACTACTGTGCCATTAGGTGAATATCTTGATGAAAAACTTGCTAGGGTTAGAGAGAATGAAATTCTTGAAAATGAAATTATTAAAGATAGTGATGATGAAGGTTCTCCCCCTAAATATGAATTGCCTGTTGTTACTGAGGGTTATGTTATGGATGAAGAAACTACTAGAGATATTCTTGCTTGCAATGACAGATCTGATCTTAAGAAGTTATTAGCTAAACTGAAACAGAAATCTCTAAATGCTAGAATGAAATATGACCCTGCTTTTTCTAC
Organism: Triticum aestivum; assembly: GCF_018294505.1. Classification (NCBI taxonomy): domain Eukaryota; kingdom Viridiplantae; phylum Streptophyta; class Magnoliopsida; order Poales; family Poaceae; genus Triticum; species Triticum aestivum. The sequence continues at coordinate 659,789,444 of NC_057807.1, forward strand.
TTCACCTATCTTTGTTACTGATAAGGATTATGAATTCTCTATCGATCCTGAGATAATTACTTTGGTTGAATCTGATCCTTTTTATGGTTATGAATCTGAAACTGCTGTGGCACATCTTACTAAGTTAAATGATATAGCCACCCTGTTCACTAATGATGAGAAATCTCGCTACTATTATATCCTTAAGATATTTCAATTCTCGTTAAAGGGTGATGCTAAAACTTTGTTTAATTCTCTTGATCCTGGTTGTGTGCATAATCCCCATGATATGATTTATTACTTCTCTGCTAAATATTTCCCTGCTCATAAGAAACAAGCTGCCTTGAGGGAAATATATAATTTTGTGCACATTGAAGAAGATAGTCTCCCACAAGCTTGGGGGAAGCTTCTCCGGCTACTTAATGCTTTGCCTGATCATCCTCTTAAGAAAAATGAAATACTTGATATCTTTTACAATGGACTAACCGATGCTTCCAAGGACCACTTGATAGTTGTGGTGGTTGTGTTTTCAGGGAAATAATTGTCGATCAAGCTGAATTGCTATTGAATAATATGTTGACTAATGAAAATAATTGGACTCTTCCTGAGCCAACTCCTAAACCAACTGCGAAGAAGAGGGATGTTCTATTTCTCAGTCCTGAAGATATGCAAGAGGCAAACAAATCTATGAAAGAAAAAGGTATTAAAGCTGAAGATGTTAAGAATTTACCTCCTGTTGAAGAAATGCATGGTCTTAATACACCACCTATTGAAGAAACACATGGTCTTGATAACCCAACACAGGTAGTAAAGGTAAATTATCTCTATAGATATGATAAGGTTGAAATTCCGTCTACTAAGTTTGCTAGCGAATGCTTGGATGAATTTGATGAGTTTACGGCTAGACAAGAAAATTTCAATGCTTATGTTGGTAGAGAATTAAAGAGTAATTCTTCCATGATTGGACGCTTGAGTGATTATATGGCTAGAGTTAAAGGTGAACTTAAACTCATTAGTAAATATGCTTCTATGGTTACCACTCAAGCAGAACAAGTACTCAAAGCTCAAAGTGAACTGCTCGATGAGTTAAATAATAAACATGATTTTGCTGTTAGAGTGGCTACTAGGACTGGTAAAATGACTCGGGAACCTTTGTATCCTGAAGGCCACCCTAAGAGAATTGAGCAAGATTCTCGGAGAAAAAATGTAGATGCACCTAGTCCTTCTAAAAAGAAGAAAAAGGAAAATGATAGGACTTTGCATGCTTCTAGTGAGCCTGTTGTAGACACACCTGAGAATCCCAATGATATTTCTATTTCTGATGCTGAAACACAATCTGGTGATGAACATGAACCTAGTGATGATGTTAATAATAATGTTCATGTTGATGTTCAACCTAGCAATGATAATGATGTAGAGATTAAATCTGCTGTTGATCTTGATAACCCACAATCAAAGAATCAACGTTATGATAAGAGAGATTTTGTTGCTAGGAAGCACGGTAAAGAACGAGAACCATGGGTTCAGAAACCCATGCCTTTTCCTCCTAAGCCATCCAAGAAAAAGGATGATGAGGATTTTGAGCGCTTTGATGAAATGATTAGATCTATCTTCTTACGTATGCGCTTAACTGATATGCTTAAAGTAAATCCTTATGCTAAGTACATGAAGGATATTATTACAAATAAAAGAAAGATACTGGAAGCTGAAATTTCCACCATGCTTGCTAATTATACTTTTAAGGGTGGAATACCTAAGAAACTTGGAGATCTAGGAGTACCAACTATACCATGTTCCATTAAAAGAAACTATGTTAAAACTGCTTTATGTGATCTTGGAGCCGGTGTTAGTGTTATGCCTCTCTCTTTATATCGTAGACTTGAATTGAGTAAGTTGACACCTACTGAAATATCTTTGCAAATGGCTAACAAATCAACTGCTATACCTGTCGGTATTTGTGAGGATGTGCCTGTTGTGGTTGCCAACGTTACTATCTTAATGGACTTTGTTATTCTTGATATTCCCGAGGATGATAGTATGTCAATTATCCTTGGTGGACCCTTTTTGAATACTGTAGGGGCTGTTATTGGTTGCAACAAAGGCAATGTCACTTTTCATGTTAATGGTAATGAGCATATGGTACACTTTCCGAGGAAATAACCTCAAGTTCATAGCATCAATTCTATTGGAAAAATTCCAACTATCATTATTGGAGGTTTTGAATTTCCTCTTCCTACTGTCAAGAAGAAATATGATATTCTTATTATTGGGGATGTGCATATCCCCGTTGAGGTAACCTAGTGTTATTCGAAATTTCTCCGGTTCCATGTTATTCGGAATGAGTATGTTAACAAGACTTGATCAACCTTGTTAGTGGATTCCTTTTTGATGAGCATGAGATGAATGAAGTTAGAAGGCACAACCTTCTGTACCCTCCTTTTACTTTCTATTATTTAGATTAAATAAAGTAAAAATTGTATTTCATGTCTGCTTTCTAAATTATCCATGCAATAAAAAAAATATCCCGAAAATAAAAGTTCTCCAAATGCCCTGCAAATTTAGTATGATTTTTGCTGGAATATTTGAGAATATCTGACACTGAGAACACAACAAGGGGAGCTGGCACCTGGCCACGAGGGTCCAAGGCGCGCCCACCCCTACAGGGCGCGCCCCCTGCCTCGTGGGCCCATGGTGGGCCCCCTCCACTTATTCCTGCACCCACACACTTCTTATTCCTCCCAAAAAATTCACCATCCAGCTCAAGCACGAGTTCTAGCTCACTTTGCTACCATTTTCGATCTCCTTGCTCAAAGCTCCATTCACAAAACTGCTTTGGGAGATTGTTCTTTGGTATGTGACTCCTCCATTGGTCCAATTAGTTTTGTTCTAGTGCTTTATTTGTTGCAAATTTTTGCTGCCTAGGTGACCCTGTTCTTGAGCTTGCATGTCAAATTTATATGGTCCCAAGTAATTTTAATGCATGAAATAGGCTCTAGGCACTTGTGGGAGTAGTTGCTATCAGTTTTGTTGAGTTTGATTCACTTTTATTTTGAGTTACTAAAAATTTCAGAATTTTTTTAGAGGAAGAAATATGTCTAGGAAAATGTACCAAGGTGGTTCTTCAAGAAAGAAAGGACCCAGGCTCGCAATGCGTGAGCAGGATGATGAACCACCAAGGGAAGCTGACGTGCGGCCTTGTGAATGGCCGTCAGAGGAGTTTATGGTCAATGCGGGCATCAAGGATGAATTTGATGCATATGTGCGGAATGCCGATCTTGAGGACTTCATGCAAGATAAGTGTCCTCAGTACTACTATTTGACTGACTCCTTTGTGAGAAGGTTTAAATTTACATCTTCACGTAATTCTCCAACTGTCCTGTTTGATATTTATGATAAATCATATACCATGGACCTAGAAGATTTCACTACTGCTTGTAAACTCCCGCAGTGGGGCAATGTTAATGAACCCCGTAAATCTGAATATAAAGACTTTCTTGCTAGTATCGCTGTGGGAGAATCTAGAGAAAGAGCGCAAGCTACCATAGGGAGCATCCACTTTCCTGCTATACATTATTTTGCTCTTTTCATTGGTAGATGCATTAACGGTAAAGATGAAGCATGTCACATGTGTGTTCCTGATCTTTGTGTTCTCAAGAGTGTTGTATTAGGTGACAAACAATACAACTTGGGGGCAATTGTTGCACGTAGGTTGCTGCTACGTCTTGAGCTTGCGTTGGTTTTCCTTGAAGAGGAAAGGGTGATGCAGCAATAGTAGCGTAAGTATTTCCCTCAGTTTTTGAGAACCAAGGTATCAATCCAGTAGGAGGCTCCTCTGAAGTCCCATGCACCTACACAAACAAACAAAGAACTCGCAACCAATGCAATAAAGGGGTTGTCAATCCCTTCATGGTCACTTGCGAAAGTGAGATCTGATAGAGATAATATGATAATATAAATATATTTTTTGTATTTTATAATACAGATTGGAAAAGTAAAGATGCAAATAAAAGTAGATTGAAAGCTTATATGATAAAAGATAGACCCGGGGGCCATAGGTTTCACTAGTGGCTTCTCTCAAGATAGCATATGTATTACGGTGGGTGAACAAATTACTGTCGAGCAATTGATAGAAAAGCGAATAATTATGAGATTATCTAGGAATGATCATATATATAGGCATCACGTCCGTGACAAGTAGACCAACTCCTGCCTGCATCTACTACTATTACTCCACACATCGACTGCTATCCAGCATGCATCTAGAGTATTAAGTTCATAAGAACATAGTAACGCATTAAGAAAGATGACATGATGTAGAAGGATAAACTCAAGCAATATGATGTAAACCCCATCTTTTTATCCTCAATGGCAACAATACAATACGTGCCTTGCAACCCTTTCTGTCATTGGGTAAGGACACCGCAAGATTGAATCCAAAGCTAAGCACTTATCCCATGGCAAGAAAGATCAATCTAGTAGGGCAAACCAAACTGATAATTCAAAGAGACTTGCAAAGATAACTCAATCATACATAAAAGAATTCAGAGGAGATTCAAATATTTCTCATAGATAAACTTGATCATAAACCCACAATTCATCGGATCTCGACAAACACACCGCAAAAAGAGTCACATCGAATAGATCTCCACAAGAGAGGGGGGAACATGGTATTGACATCCAAAAAGAGAGAAGAAGCCATCTAGCTAATAACTATGGACCCAAAGGTCTGTGGTAAACTACTCACAAATCATCAGAGGGGCTATGGTGTTGATGTAGAAGCCCTCCGTGGTCGATTCCTCCTCCGGCGGAGCGCCGGCGAAGGCTCCAAGATGGGATCGCGTGGATACAGAAGGTTACGGCGGTGGAAATTGTTTTTCGTTGGCTCCCTGGATGTTTTCGGGGTACGTGGGTATATATAGGAGGAAGAAGTACGTCGGTGGCCGCCCGAGGGGCCCACGAGACAGGGGGGCGTGCCCTCCTATCTCCTAGCCGCCTCGATTGCTTCTTGACTTGCACTCCAAGTCCTCTGGATCACGTTCGTCCTAAAAATCACGCTCCCGAAGGTTTCATTCCGTTTGGACTCCGTTTGATATTCCTTTTCTTCGAAATACTGAAATAGAAAAAAATAGCAATATGGGATGGGCCTCCGGTTAGTAGGTTAGTCCCAAAAATAATATAAATGTGTAAAATAAAGCCCATAAACATCCAAAAGGGGTAATATAATAGCATGGAACAATAAAAAATTATAGATACGTTGGAGACGTATCAGTTGCATAATAATGGTTTAGTTGGAGATTTGTTTGGAGGATTTATGCGACCTGTGTGGATAATTATCTTGGTATACCTCCACATGAAGATGATAGGGAGTTGCCTCCCACTTATTTAGATTATAATGTCATGGTTAGTCATCATTTTCTTGAAAGGAATGAACAATTTCTCCAGTATTGACTAATCTTTGACAAACGTCGAGCTGTCCATATCACTCTCCCTGCTCCTGCCCTTTTTGATTATCAGGCAAAAAGAAGATATGTTATAACCAGGGAGGAGGCAACCGAGTACGAGAGGAGGACGGAAGCAGCTCGCCGCCATGCCGTAGCCCAGGAGGCAATGGCTGCTGCATCTCAGTACGACCCCAGTTACAACTTTGGATATCAGTCAGGCTACCCATGGCCATAGACCAACTTAGGCCAAAAGCCTAAGCTTGGGGGAGTACGTATTTCTCACCGACATTACATTCATGTCCACACACTCACTCTAGTCGTCGGTGCTCATAATTTTTCATTGTACTATCCATGCTAGTTTTATTTCTTTTTCTAGTTTTCTTCTTGTGTGTTTGATAAACCTTAAGAAAAACCAAAAAAATTAGTTAGTTTACTTTCCATGCTTGTAGTAGTAAATAGAAGAAAACCCAAAAAGATTTCTTGTTCTTCTTTTGCTTGTTGGGAGCTTTCCCGTGTAAATAGTTTTGTTTTTTTCTTTCCTTTGGGGGTTGAGAGGAGAAGACCATAATGAAAATGTTAAGTGGCTCTCTTATGCTTTATTGTTGATTTAACCAAGAGCCCATATTACCTTGTCTTCTCCCTTGAATTGAATGCTTGCAGATTCCAGCTTAGTCCAATACACATGCACTATTATTATTATCCACACCGTTCGGTCGTGCAAGTGAAAGGCAATAATGACGATATATGATGGACTAATTGAGATGAGAGAAGATGGTGTGAACTCAACCTCTCTTGTTTTTGTAAATATGATTAGTTCATCGTTCCTGATTCAGCCTATTATGAATAAACATGTTTGCAATGACAATTAGAGATTACAGTTGCTTATGCCATGCTTAATTAGCTAGGAGCTTATAATGGTTTACCTTGCATGCCAACATGCTATTAAAATGGTTGTGATGTGGTATGATAGGGTGGTATCCTTCTTTGAATGATTCGAGTGACTTGACTTGGCACATGTTCACGCATGTAGTTGAAACAAAATCAACATAGCCTTCATGATATTTATGTTCATGGTGGATTATATCCTACTCATGCTTGCACTCTTGGTGTTGATTAATTTTAATGCACGTTCATGACTGTTGTCGCTCTCTCAGTTGGTCGCTTTCCAGTCTCTTGCTAGCCTTCACCTATACTAAGAGGGAATACTGCTTGTGCATCTAAACTCCGTAAACCCCAAAGTTATTCCATATGAGTCCACCATACACTAGTTGAAAAAGGGTCAAATGTGAAGCACAATAGTGCCGGTTGGAATTTCAGCCGGCACTAATGTGTACACTAGTGCCGGTTCATGGCGGCGATCAATAGCACCGGTTCGTGGTGAACCTTTAGTACCGGTTCATGCCACGAACTGGTACTAAAGAGGTTGTGTCAGCCTGCGGTCAGGCTATGGCCCCACCACCACCATTTAGTGCCGGTTCGTACCACGAACCGGTACTAATGAGGTTATGGCAAGTTGTTTTTTAGTCCCACCTCGCGAAGTGAGAGGGACTACGAGCGGTTTATAAGCCCTGAGTGCAGAGACGATGAAGAAGAGGCTCAATGCTCATGTTTCTTAGATTCAAGCCTTCAGGAATACAGTAGACTGCATGGAGCTATGCGCAGTGCAGTTTACACTATTCCGAAAGGCTTGAAGCAAATTAACGAGCATTGCACCTCTTTTTTATTTTTAATAACTTATTACAACTCCGGACTTCTTCTATTATGGCAAAAACTAATTGCACGTCGACATTTCTTTTTTTAAGTTATAACTCCAGACTTTGACCATCAAGTTTTGCAGAAAAGAAAAAATAGCAGAAAAGAAAAAATAGCAGAAAAGAAGAAAAACTATAGTTGAAAAGAAAAAAACAAAATAAAAAAACTACTCAGAAATAAATAGAAGAAAATAAATATAGCAGAAAAGAAAAAACTACTCAGAAATAAATAGAAGAAAAAATAAAGCAGAAAAGAAAAAAAAATATTTGCTATTTTTCAATCGTTTACAAAATGGCCATGAAATTGAAAATCACTACAAAATGAACTCTGAAAATGTTGAATTTTGGCAAACTAGATGAAAAACTACTCACAAATAAATAGAAGAAAATAAATATAACAGAAAAGAAAAAACTATACAAAAAACTACGCAGAAATAAGAAGAAGAAGAAGAAGAAGAAGAAGAAGAAGAAGAAGAGGAAGAAGAAGGAGGAAGAAGAAGGAGAAGAGGAAGAAGAAGAAGAAGAAGAAGAAGAAGAAGAAGAGGAAGAAGAAGAAGAGGAAGAAGAAGGAGAAGAAGAGGAAGAAGAATGTTGGGGCGCTGTCCTGTGGGCCTGCCAGACCTTGGGTGTGCAAATACATGCCCAGTAGGGCCAGCAGGCTCACAGGGCAGCGCGCCCTAGTTAGGCCCAGAAGCCTGCTAAATATAGGAGTTCGAAAGGGCAGCCGCGGCTGGGTTTATAAACCAGTGCGGCTGCCCTTCGCTTGGTGAGGTGGGACTAAACATAGTGCACTGCGGTGGCAGCGCACGGCCATTAGTACCGGTTGGTGGCTTCAACCGGTACTAATGTGTTGCCCTTTAGTACCGGTTGGAGCCACCAACCGGTACTAAAGGCCCAGTTTCCCGCCGCTTGGGCTGGCCAAAATTGGCCTTTAGTATCGGTTGGTGGATCCAACCGGTACTAAAGGCTCCCCCTATATATATGACACTTACGAAAAATCAGTTATCTCGTCGCCGCTTCGTTCCACTTCTCGCGCGAGAGAGTCTCGATCTCGACGACGACGCCGACGACGCCGCGCCGTCGTGCCGTCGCCCTCGCCGCCCCCGCCGCCCGTCATCGTCGTCGCCGCGCGCCCCCGCCGCCCGTCGTCGTCGCCGCCCCCACCGCGCCCGTCTCGTCGCCATCCCCGGCCGCCGCCGGCCCGTCTCGTCACCGTCCCCGGCCGCCGCCGCCCGTCTCGTCGCTGTCCCCAGCCCCCGCCGCCCGTCGTTGCTGCCCCCGCCACCCGTACGCGCCCGGCCCACTCCATACACACACACGCATACACACACACACATACACACACACACACACACTACACACACGCACACACACATACACACAGACACACACAAACACACACACACACACACACACTACACGTACACTACACATGTACGTACACACACACACATATATTTTTACTTATTTTCTGTTTTCTATAATGTTTAGATGAATTAGAACTATCTAGTTTATTTTTAGAATGTTAGAAATGTTATCATCGATGAATTAGAAATATGTTAATGTTTAGTTGAACTAGTTGAATTAATATATAGAATGAACTAGTTTATTTTTAGTAAATGCTTAGTTGAACTAATTGAATTAATATAACTAGTTTATTTTTAGTAAATGCTTAGTTGAACTAGTTGAATTAATATATATGACTAGTTTATTTTTAGTAAATGCTTAGTTGAACTAGTTGAATTAATATAATAACTAGTTTATTTTTAGTAAATATAATGCTTAGTTGAACTAGTTGAATTAATATATAGAACTAGTTTATTTTTAGTAAATGCTTAGTTGAACTAGTTGAATTAATATATAGAACTAGTTTATTTTTAGTAACTAGTTGAATTAATATAACTAGTTTATTTTTAGTAAATGCTTAGTTGAACTAGTTGATTTAATATATAGAACTAGTTTATTTTTAGTAAATGCTTACTTTGAACTAGTTGAATTAATATAACTAGTTTATTTTTAGTAAATGCTTACTTTGAACTAGTTGAATTAATATAACTAGTTTATTTTTAGTAAATGCTTACTTTGAACTAGTTGAATTAATATAACTAGTTTATTTTTAGTAAATGTTTAGTTGAACTAGTTGAATTAATATATAGAACTAGTTTATTTTTAGTAAATGCTTAGTTGAACTAATTGAATTAATATAACTAGTTTATTTTTAGTAAATGCTTAGTTGAATTAATAGAAGTAGTTGAATTAATTGAATTAGTAAGTGTTTAATGTTTCGCCTAATATGAACATAGGAAATGTCGTCTGACGACGGAAAAAATTTCATTATGTGCGAATACTGTGAAGACCAGCACGACCAATGCGACAGAAATTTCCTTGTTGATGGTAGGCGATTCAGCATCAAGCTGGATGAGACTTTCGAATTCGATACAGTAAGTCACAACGACAAGTCTGTTTTCGTAATTAAGCATGACTTATATATGCTTCATTTGCCTGACTTATAATTTTTTATTTTCACTATTCTACTAGCGCATCCCCTGTCATGCAAGAATTTTTGTCTTGGATAAGATAGGTTTCAAAGATATGGAAACTATGGAGGTAAAGAGAGCTTACCTGAAAACTGAGCATGATGGTTATACTTTCAACGTCAAAGTATACAATGCACACACGTACACCTATTTTGAATGCAAAACTTGGCAAGCAGTATGCAAGGCTTATGCATTTGAGCCTGGTATGGTTATCACCTTTGATATTCGTCCGGAAGATGATATTGAAGGTAATAGAGACATATGGGTCGATGTGCAGACGCCTCCAATTCTACCATTATGTGAGTTCTTCTCAACTATATTTTTGTCTTTGATATTGCTTATTCAAAAATAACTGACAACTAATTTCTATTGATATCTTATCTCCATTCAACCAAACATGTCCGACGCTGGTAGACAGGACCTACTACTGTCCCGACGCTGAACTAAACTGCGAGGAGATAAGTCATTATGTTTCATGGCTTGAGGATCTTCATACTGTCAAGACAAATTTTCTTCCTGCACTTAGAAATGTTAGTACTCAAAACGTGCGACCAATAGTGATGGTATTGAACTACGGTCACATCTATTTAGGAATGATGGTAAGATATTTACTATTTGTCCTCGATGCATATTTTGCATACATATTTTTTTGCTAAACTTTCATTGCTAAGTATATTAATTAAGTACTATACGATGTTCTTCAACAGGGACTCCCGACGACAGTTGTGCCTCAGGGGATCGAGACTAAAGGTCAGATGTCAATTTTTGGCTTACGGCCAAGATATCCTGCATTGCACATGAATGCATTCAGGATTTCTAGAAGCGATGAATGCTTAATAGTGAAAGATTGGAGGAAAATTGTTAATGATCACAGAGAAGTACTAGGGGGCAGCAATGAGAAGCGCAGCCCACGATTAGGAGACAGGTCCATCGGCATGCTCCAGTATGATCAATCAGGAGACTTATACATGTTCTATGCTATTTTACCAGAGAGAGAGTAGCTAGCAGGAGTGATTTAGCTAGTTCTTCATGCTGCTCTTAATTAGTACTTGTCCTTTCATGTCCGTGTTCTTCGTTCTGAACTTAAGTGATTTGCTTTTGTGGTGTTATATATGAACGCTTATAATATCATGACAATCATGTTGAACTTGATGATTGGTTCTACTAGAAATTCTATTTATATATATATATATATATATATATATATATATATATATATATATATATATATATATGCATAACGTGTACAATGTGTAGTATCGTAAAATACCAGCAAACGAAAAAGAGTTAAAATGGAAACACAAAATTAAATGAAAAACAAATCATAAAACTAAAAAAACCCAACCTTATAGTACCGGTTGGTCTTACCAACCAGTACTAAAGGGCTCCAGGCCCCCGGAGCTGGCTCGTGCCACGTGGTTGCCCTTTAGCACCGGTTCGTGCTGAACCGATACTAAAGGGGGGGGGGGCTTTGGTGACCACAATTTAGTGCCGGTTATGTAACCGGCACTAAAGGACCTTACGAACCGGTGCTATTGCCCGGTTCTGCACTAGTGATATCTTCCTATATGCGGTATCTACCTACCGTTCCAAGTAAATTTGTATGTGCCAAACTCTAAACCTTCAAATGAAATTCTGTTTTGTATGCTCGAGCAGCTCATGTATCAACTGGGGTTGTTTGTATCTTCCATGCTAGGTGGGCTATTCTCAAGAGGAGTGGACTCCGCTCCTCATTCACCAGAAAATGGCTGGTAACCGGGATGCCCAGTCCCATGCTCAAATCAAATCAAAATAATTAAACAAAACTCCCCCAGGATTGTTCCTAGTTGGAGGCACCCGTTATTTCATGCAAGCCATGGATTGATGCTTGTTGGTGGTAGGGGAGTATAAACTTTACCATTCTGTTTGGGAACCGCCTATAATGTGTGTAGCATGGAAGATATCGAGATCTCATAGTTGTTATGTTGACAGTGAAAGTATACCACTCAAAATGTTATTCATCTCTATTTCAAAATCGAGCTCTGGCACCTCTACAAATCACTGCTTCCCTCTGCGAAGGGCCAATCTATCTAATTTTATGTTGAGTCATCACCCTCTTATTAAAAAGCACCCACTGGAGAGCACCGCTATCATTTGCATACATTACTATTAATTTATATTGGGTATGACTTTCACTGGATCTCTTTTACCATGAATTACAATGCTTAGTTAGTCCTTGATCTTTAAAGGTGCTCTGCATTTATGTTCTGCGGTCTCAGAAAGGGCTAGCGAGATACCATCTTGTTATATCATATAATGATTGTTTTGAGAAAGTGTTGTCATCCTAAATTTATTATTATTGCTCGCTAGTTGATTATGCCATTGATATGAGTAAACATAAGACCTAAGTGTTATTGTGAATATGGTTAGTTCATGATCTTTTCTAAAAACTTGAATGCTGTCTTTACAAATTTGCAACAACAAGATCAAACATAGTTTGTAAAAGTTCTTCTTTATCACTTTTAGTTTGTCAACTGAATTGCTTGAGGACGCGCAAAGGTTTAAGCTTACGGAAGTTGATACATCTCCGTCGTATCTACTTTTACAAACACTTTTGCCCTTGTTTTGGACTCTAACTTGCATGATTTGAATGGATCTAACCCGGACTGACGATGTTTTCAGCAGAACTGCCATGGTGTTATTTTTGTGCAGAAATAAAAGTTCTCGGAATGACCTGAAAATCCACGGAGCAACTTTTCAGAATTAATAAAAAATACTGGTGAAAGAATTAGTGTCAGGGGCCCCACACCCTGTCCACGAGGGTGGGGCGCGCCCCTGCCTCGTGGGCCCCCTGGACGTCCACAGACCTCAACTCCAACTCCATATATTTGCTTTCGCGGAGAAAAAAATCAGAGAGAAAGTTTCATCGCGTTTTATGATACGGAGCCGTAGCCAAGCCCTAATCTCTCTTGGGAGGGCTGATCTGGAGTCCGTTCGGGGCTCCGGAGAGGGGGATTCGTCGTCGTCGTCATCATCAACCATCCTCCATCACCAATTTCATGATGCTCACCGCCGTGCGTGAGTAATTCCTTCGTAGGCTTGCTGGACGGTGATGGGTTGGATGAGATTTACCATGTAATCAAGTTAGTTTTGTTAGGGTTTGATCCCTAGTATCCACTATGTTCTAAGATTGATGTTGCTATGACTTTGCTATGCTTAATGCTTGTCACTAGGGCCCGAGTGTCATGATTTCAGATCTGAACCTATTATGTTTTCATGAATATATGTGAGTTCTTGATCCTATCTTGCAAGTCTATAGTCACCTATTATGTGTTATGATCCGACAACCCCGAAGTGACAATAATCGGGATACTTCTCAGTGATGACCGTAGTTTGAGGAGTTCGTGTATTCACTATGCGTTAATGCTTTGGTCCGGTTCTCTATTAAAAGGAAGCCTTAATATCCCTTAGTTTCCATTAGGACCCCGCTGCCACAGGAGGGTAGGACAAAAGATGTCATGCAAGTTCTTTTCCATAAGCACGTGTGACTATATTCGGAATACATGCCTACATTACATTGATGAACTGGAGCTAGTTCTGCGTCACCCTATGTTATAACTATTACATGAGGAATCGCATCCAACATAATTATCCATCACTGATCCAATGTCTACGAGCTTTTCACATATTGTGCTTTGCTTATTTACTTTACCGTTGCTACTATTACAACTACTACAAAACTGTTATTGTTATTTTTGCCGCTGCTACCGTTACTTCCATACTACTTTGCTACTAAACACTTTGCTGCAGATACTGAGTTATCCAGGTGTGGTAGAATTGACAACTCAACTACTAATACTTGAGAATATTCCTTGGCTCCCCTTGTGTCGAATCAATAAATTTGGGTTAAATACTCTACCCTCGAAAACTGTTGCGATCCCCTATACTTGTGGGTTATCACTCGCCCCTCTCCCTCTCAGTTTTGCTCGTGCCCCGAGAGGTAGTCAACACCGCCTCGCCATTGTCGCGCCCACCGTTGTCCTCACACCCTAGGAGGTTGTCCAATCGCATTGCCGGGCCCGCCTTCGTCCCCCTCGCAGCTGGATCGAAGCCGGGGAGCACCATCGTCATTGCATGTCTCATCTGTTGGAAATATGCCCTAGAGGCAATAATAAAAGGATTATTATTATATTTCCTTGTTCATGGTAATTGTCTTTTATTCATGCTATAATTGTATTATCCGGAAATCGTAATACACGTGTGAATACATAGACCACAACATGTCCCTAGTGAGTCTCTAGTTAACTAGCTCGTTAATCAACAGATAGTCATGATTTCCTGACTATGGACATGATCATTGATAACGAGATCACATCATTAGGAGAATGATGTGATGGACAAACCCAATCCTAAGCATAGCACAAGATCGTGTAGTTCGTTTGGTAGAGCTTTTTCAATGTCAAGTATCTTTTCCTTAGACCATGAGATCGTGTAACTCCCGGATACCGTAGGAGTGCTTTGGGTGTACCAAACGTCACAACGTAACTGGGTGACTATAAAGGTATACTGCGGATATCTCCGAAAGCGTCTGTTGGGTTGACACGGATCAAGACTGGGATTTGTCACTCCGTATGATGGAGAGGTATCTCTGGGCCCACTCGGTAATGCATCATCATAATGATCTCAATGTGACCAAGTGTCTGGTCACGGGATCATGCATTACACACGAGTAACGTGACTTGCCGATAACGAGACTGAACGAGGTATTGGGATACCGACGATCGAGTCTCGGGCAAGTAACGTACCGATTGACAAAGGGAATTGTATACGGTGTTGATTGAAACCTCGACATCGTGGTTCATCCGATAAGATCATCGAGGAGCATGTGGGAGCCAACATGGGTATCCAGATCCCGCTGTTGGTTATTGGCCGGAGAGCCGTCTCGGTCATGTCTACGTGTCTCCCGAACCCATAGGGTCTACACACTTAAGGTTCGGTGACGCTAGGGTTGTAGAAAATATTAGTATGCAGCAAACCGAAAGTTGTTCGGAGTCCCGGATAAGATCTCGGACGTCACGAGGAGTTCCAGAATGGTCCGGAGGTGAAGCGTTATATATAGGAAGTGCAGTTTCGGCCATCGGGAGAGTTTCGGGGGTCACGGTATTGTACCGGGACCACCGGAGGGGTCCCGGGGGTCCATAGGGTAAGGCCACCTATCCTGGAGGGCCCCGTGGGCTGAAGTGGGAGGGGACCAGCCCCTGGTGGGTTGGTGCGCCCCCTTGGGCCCCCCCTTGGGGCCCCCCTGCGCCTAGGGTTGGAAACCCAGGGTGGGGGGGGGGCGCCTCCACTTGCCTTGGGGGGCAAGCCTTCCCCTTGGCCGCCGCCCCCCTTGGAGATGCCATCTCCTAGGGCCAGTGCCCCCCTAGGGGGCTTATATAAAGGGGGGAGGGAGGGCAGCCACACCCCAAGTCTTGGCGCCTCCCTCTCCCCTGCTACACCTCTCCCTCTCGCAGAAGCTCGGCGAAGCCCTGCCAGGATCCCTGCTGCATCCACCACCACGCCGTCATGCTGCTGGATCTTCATCAACCTCTCCTTTCCCCTTGATGGATCAAGAAGGAGGAGACGTCACGCTGACCGTACGTGTGTTGAACGCGGAGGTGCCGTCCGTTCGGCGCTAGGATCTCTAGTGATTTGGATCACGACGAGTACGACTCCCTCAACCTCGTTCCCTTGAACGCTTCCGCTCGCGATCTACAAGGGTATGTAGATGCACTCCCATCTCTCGTTGCTAGATGAACTCATAGGTTGATCTTGGTGAATGTAGGAAATTTTTTATTTTTGCACCGTTCCCCTACAGTGGTATGAGAGCCAGGTTTATGCGTAGTTCTCTTTGCACAAGTAGAACACAAATCTGTTGTGGGCGTAGATGTTGTCAACTTTCTTCCCACTACTAGTCTTATTTTGCTTCAGCGGTATTGTGGGATGAAGCGGCCCTGACCGACCTTACACGTACGCTTACGTGAGACAGGTTCTGCCGTCTAACATGCACTAATTGCATAAGGTGGCTAGCGGGTGTCTGTCTCTCCCACTTTAGTTGGAGCGGATTCGATGAAAAGGGTCCTTATGAAGGGTAAATAGAAGTTGACAAATCACATTGTGGCTTTTTCGTAGGTAAGAAAACGTTCTTGCTAGAACCCTATTGCAGCCACGTAAAAGATGCAACAACAATTAGAGGACGTCTAACTTGTTTTGCAGCAATTGCTTCGTGATGTGATATGGCCAAAAGTTGTGATGAATGATGAATGATATATTGTGATGTATGAGATCATGTTCTTGTAATAGGAATCACGACTTGCATGTCGATGAGTATGACAACCGGCAGGAGCCATAGGAGTTGTCTTAATTATTGTATGACCTACGTGTCAATGATTTAATGCCATGTAATTACTTTACTTTATTGCTAAACCGTTAGCTATAGTAGTAGAAGTAATAGTTGGCGAGCAACTTCATGGAAACACGATGATGGAGATCATGATGATGGAGATCATGGTGTCATGCCGGTGACGAAGATGATTATGGAGCCCCGAAGATGGAGATCAAAGGAGCTATATGATATTGGCCATATCATGTCACTACTATTTGATTGCATGTGATGTTTATCATGTTTTTGCATCTTGTTTACTTAGAACGACGGTAGTAAATAAGATGATCCCTCATAATAATTTCAAGAAAGTGTTCCCCCTAACTGTGCGCCGTTGCGACAGTTCGTTGTTTCGAAGCACCACATGATGATCGGGTGTGATAGATTCTAACGTTCACATACAACGGGTGTAAGACAGATTTACACATGCAAAACACTTGGTTAACTTGACGAGCCTAGCATGTACAGACATGGCCTCAGAACACAAGAGACCAAAAGGTCGAACATGAGTCGTATGAAAGATACGATCAACATGGAGATGTTCACCGATGATTACTAGTCCGTCTCACGTGATGATCGGACATGGCCTAGTCAACTCGGATCATGTAACACTTAGATGACTAGAGGGATGTCTAATCTGAGTGGGAGTTCATTAAATAATTTGATTAGATGAACTTAATTATCATGAACTTAGTCTAAAAACCTTTGCAAAATGTCTTGTAGATCAAATGGCCAACGCTCATGTCAACCTCAACTTCAACGCGTTCCTAGAGAAAACCAAGCTGAAAGATGATGGCAACAACTATACGGACTGGGTCTGGAACCTGAGGATCATCCTCATAGCTGCCAAGAAAGCATATGTCCTAGAAGCACCGCTAGGTGACCCACTTGCTCTCCCAGCACTGCAAGACGATTTGAACGTTTGGCAGACACGTGCTGATGATTACTCCCTCGTTTAGTGTGGCATGCTTTACAGCTTAGAACCGGGGCTCCAAAAGCATTTTGAGCAACACGGAGCATATGAGATGTTCGAGGAGCTGAAAATGGTTTTCCAAGCCCACGCCCGGGTCGAGAGATACGTAGTCTCCGACAAGTTATATAGTTGTAAGATGGAGGAAAATAGTTCTGTCAGTGAGCACATACTCAAAATGTCTGGGTTGCACAACCGCCTGTCCCAGCTGGACATTAACCTCCCGGACGAGGTGGTCATTGACAGAATCCTTCAGTCGCTCCCACCGAGCTACAAGAGCTTTGTGATGAACTACAATATGCAGGGGATGGTGAAAACTATTCCTGAAGTATTTTCAATGCTGAAGTCAGCGGAGGTAGAAATCAGAAAGGAACATCAAGTGTTGATGGTCAATAAAACCACCAAGCTCAAGAAAGGCAAGGGTAAGAAGAACTTCAAGAAGGACGGCAAGGATGTTGCCGCGCCCGGTAAGCCAGTTGCCGGGAAGAAGTCAAAGAGTGGACCCAAGCCTGAAACTGAGTGCTTTTATTGCAAAGGGAAGGGTCACTGGAAGCGGAACTGCCCCAAATACTTAGCGGACAAGAAGGCCGGCAACACTAAAGGTATATGTGATATACATGTAATTGATGTGTACCTTACCAGTGCTCGTAGTAGCTCCTGGGTATTTGATACCGGTGCCATTGCTCATATTAGTAACTCAAAGCAGGAGCTGCGGAATAAGCGGAGACTGGCGAAGGACGAGGTGACGATGCGCGTCGTGAATGGTTCCAAGGTCGATGTGATCGTCGTCGGCACGCTACCTCTGCATTTATCTACGGGATTAGTTTTAAACCTCAATAATTGTTATTTAGTGCTAAGTTTGAGCATGAACATTGTATCTGGATCTCGTTTAATACGATATGGCTACTCATTTAAATCCGAAAATAATGGTTGTTCTATTTATATGAGAAATATGTTTTATGGTCATGCCCGGATGGTCAATGGTTTATTCTTAATGAATCTCGAACGTAATGTTACACATATTCATAGTGTGAATACCAAAAGATGTAAAGTTGATAACGATAGTCCCACATACTTGTGGCACTGCCGCCTTGGTCACATTGGTGTCAAGCGCATGAAGAAGCTCCATGCTGATGGACTTTTAGAATCTCTCGATTATGAATCATTTGACACATGCGAACCATGCCTCATGGGCAAAATGACCAAGACTCCGTTCTCCGGAACAATGGAGCGAGCAACCAACTTATTGGAAATCATACATACCGATGTGTGCGGTCCAATGAGCGTTGAGGCTCGCGGAGGATATCGTTATGTTCTCACTCTCACTGATGACTTGAGTAGATATGGGTATGTCTACTTGATGAAACACAAGTCTGAGACCTTTAAAAAGTTCAAGGAATTTCAGAATGAGGTAGAGAATCAACGTGACCGAAAGATAAAGTTCTTACGATCAGATCGTGGAGGAGAATATTTAAGTCATGAATTTGGTATGCAGTTAAGGAAACGTGGAATCGTTTCACAACTCACGCCGCCTGGAACACCTCAGCGTAATGGTGTGTCCGAACATCGTAATCGCACTCTATTGGATATGCTGTGATCTATGATGTCTCTTACCGATTTACCGCTATCATTTTGGGGATACGCTCTAGAGACAGCTACATTCACTTTAAATAGGGCTCCGTCTAAATCTGTTGAGACGACACCGTATGAATTATGGTTTGGAAAGAAACCTAAGCTGTCGTTTCTAAAAGTTTGGGGATGCGATGCTTATGTCAAGAAACTTCAACCTGAAAAGCTCGAACCCAAGTTGGAAAAATTCGTCTTCATAGGATACCATAAGGAAACCATTGGGTATACCTTCTACTTCAGATCCGAGGGCAAGATCTTTGTTGCCAAGAACGGATCCTTTCTGGAAAAAGAGTTTCTCTCGAAAGAAGTAAGTGGGAGGAAAGTAGAACTCGATGAAGTATTACCTCTTGAACTGGAAAGTAGTGCAGCTCAGGAAAATGTTCCTATGGTGCCTACACCGACTGGAGAGGAAATTAATGATGATGATCAAGGTACTTCGGATCAAGTTGCTACTGAACTTCGTAGGTCCACAAGGACATGTTCCACACCAGAGTGGTATGGCAACCCTGTCCTGGAAATCATGTTGTTAGGCAACGGTGAACCTTCGAACTATGAAGAAGCGATGGCGGGCCTAGATTCCAACAAATGGCTTGAAGCCATGCAATCCGAGATAGGATCCATGTATGAAAACGAAGTATGGACTTTGACAGACTTGCTCGATGATCGGCGAGCGATAGAAAACAAATGGATCTTTAAGAAGAAGACAGACGCGGATGGTAATGTTACCATCTATAAAGCTCGACTTGTCTCTAAGGGTTATCGACAAGTTCAAGGGGTTGACTATGATGAGACATTCTCTCCCGTAGCGAAGCTAAAGTCCGTCTGAATCATGTTAGCAATTGCCGCATACTATGATTATGAGATATGGCAGATGGACGTCAAAACGGCATTCCTTAACGGACATCTTAAGGAAGAACTGTATACAATGCAGCCGGAAGGTTTTGTCAATCCTAAGAATGCTAACAAGGTGTGCAAGCTCCAGCGATCCATTTATGGGCTGGTGCAAGCATCTCGGAGTTGGAACATTCGCTTTGATGAGATGATCAAAGCATTTGGGTTTATGCAGACTTATGGAGAAGCCTGCGTTTACAAGAAAGTGAGTGGGAGCTCTGTAGCATTTCTCATATTATATGTAGATGACATACTTTTGATGGGAAATGATATATAACTTTTGAATAGCATTAAGGCCTACTTGAATAAGTGTTTTTCAATGAAGGACCTTGGAGAAGCTGCTTACATATTAGGCATCAAGATCTATAGGGATAGATCGAGACGCCTCATAGGTCTTTCACAAAGCACATACCTTGATAAGATATTGAAGAAGTTCAATATGGATCAGTACAAGAAAGGGTTCTTGCCTGTATTGCAAGGTGTGAGATTGAGCTCGGCTCAATGCCCGACCACGGCAGAAGATAAAGAAGAGATGAGTGTCATCCCCTATGCCTTAGCCATAGGATCTATTATGTATGCCATGCTGTGTACCAGACCTGATGTAAACCTTGCCGTAAGTTTGGTAGGAAGGTACCAAAGTAATCCCGGCAAGGAACACTGGACAACGGTCAAGAATATCCTGAAGTACCTGAAAAGGACAAAGGACATGTTTCTCATTTATGGAGGTGACGAAGAGCTCGTCGTAAAGGGTTACGTCGATGCTAGCTTCGACATAGATCTGGATGACTCTAAGTCACAAACCGGATACGTGTATATGTTGAATCGTGGAGCAGTAAGGTGGTGCAGCTGCAAGCAGAGCGTCGTGGCGGGATCTACATGTGAAGCGGAGTACATGGCAGCCTCGGAGGCAACGCATGAAGCAATATGGATGAAGGAGTTCATCACCGACCTAGGAGTCATACCCAATGTGTCGGGGCCGATCACTCTCTTTTGTGACAACACTGGAGCTATTGCCCTTCCCAAGGAGCCCAGGTTTCACAAGAAGACCAGGCACATCAAGCGTCGTTTCAACTCCATCCATGAAAATGTTCAAGATGGAGACATAGATATTTGCAAAGTACATACGGATCTGAATGTCGCAGATCCGTTGACTAAACCTCTTCCGCGAGCAAAACATGATCAACACCAGAACTCTATGGGTGTTCGATTCATCACAATGTAACTGGATTATTGACTCTAGTGCAAGTGGGAGACTGTTGGAAAAATGCCCTAGAAGCAATAATAAAAGGATTATTATTATATTTCCTTGTTCATGGTAATTGTCTTTTATTCATGCTATAACTGTATTATCCGGAAATCGTAATACACGTGTGAATACATAGACCACAACATGTCCCTAGTGAGCCTCTAGTTGACTAGCTCGTTAATCAACAGATAGTCATGGTTTCTTGACTATGGACATTGGATATCATTGATAACGAGATCACATCATTAGGAGAATGATGTGATGGACAAGACCCAATCCTAAGCATAGCACAAGATCGTGTAGTTCGTTTGCTAGAGCTTTTCCAATGTCAAATATCTTTCCTTAGACCATGAGATCGTGTAACCCCCGGATACCGTAGGAGTGCTTTGGGTGTACCAAACGTCACAACGTAACTGGGTGACTATAAAGGTATACTGCGGGTATCTCCGAAAGCGTCTGTTGGGTTGACACGGATCGAGACTGGGATTTGTCACTCCGTACGACGGAGAGGTATCTCTGGGCCCACTCGGTAATGCATCATCATAATGATCTCAATGTGACCAAGTGTCTGGTCACGGGATCATGCATTACATATGAGTAAAGTGACTTGCCGGTAACGAGACTGAACGAGGTATTGGGATACCGACGATCGAGTCTCGGGCAAGTAACGTACCGATTGACAAAGGGAATTGTATACAGGGTTGATTGAATCCTCGACATCGTGGTTCATCCGATGAGATCATCGAGGATCATGTGGGAGCCAACATGGGTATCCAGATCCCGCTGTTGGTTATTGGCCGGAGAGCCGTCTCGGTCATGTCTACGTGTCTCCCGAACCTGTAGGGTCTACACACTTAAGGTTCGGTGACGCTAGGGTTGTAGAAGATATTAGTATGCAGCAAACCGAAAGTTGTTCGGAGTCCCGGATAAGATCCCGGACGTAACGAGGAGTTCTGAAATGGTCCGGAGGTGAAGAATTATATATAGGAAGTGCAGTTTCGGCCATCGGGAGAGTTTCGGGGGTCACCGGTATTGTACCGGGACCACCGAAAGGGTCCCGGGGGTCCACCGGGTGGGGCCACCTATCCCGGAGGGCCCCGTGGGCTGAAGTGGGGAGGGGACCAGCCCCTGGTGGGCTGGTGCGCCCCCCTTGGGCCCCCCGTGCGCCTAGGGTTGGAAAGCCTAGGGTGGGGGGGGGGGGGCTCCACTTGCCTTGGGGGGCAAGCCTCCCCCTTGGCCGCCGCCCCCCCTTGGAGATGCCATCTCCTAGGGCCGGTGCCCCCCCAGGGGGCCTATATAAAGGGGGGAGGGAGGGCAGCCACACCCCAAGTCTTGGCGCCTCCCTCTCCCCTGCTACACCTCTCCCTCTCGCAGAAGCTCGGCGAAGCCCTGCCGGGATCCATGCTGCATCCACCACCATGCCGCCGTGCTGCTGGATCTTCATCAACCTCTCCTTTCCCCTTGCTGGATCAAGAAGGAGGAGACGTCACGCTGACCGTACGTGTGTTGAACGCGGAGGTGCCGTCCGTTCGGCGCTAGGATCTCCGGTGATTTGGATCACGACGAGTACGACTCCCTCAACCTCGTTCCCTTGAACGCTTCCGCTCGCGATCTACAAGGGTATGTAGATGCACTCCCCTCTCTCGTTGCTAGATGAACTCATAGATTGATCTTGGTGAACGTAGGAAATTTTTTATTTTATGCACCGTTGCCCAACATCGTCTTCCTCAACCTTGGCCGCCACGGCCATTGCCACGATTCGTGCCACCCCGACCCTCTCCATATTCTCCGAGACTTCCGCATGAACCGCGGTAGGTTGTGCCTCCAATTCCCCCTTTCCCCCTTTGATTTGATGCCGTAGGACGCTGTCGACGTCGCTCCCGAAGCTCTGCGCGCCCGCACGGCCTCTGTCTGCATCGTGAGCCACCGGTTGCGCCCGCCTACGCATGCTGCCACTCCACAATGACACAAACCGACCTGCAACATCGATCGACCATGCCCTTAGGGCCATTGCCCCGCCGTCCTTCGTGTGAATAACGATAGGTGTCGTCATGCTTGATGTCAATGAAAAACCGTCAGCGCACCTTAGCCCCATCAACACTGGATGCTTGCGCTGGGTGCGTGATGCTCGCTGATGCCCACCAAACATAGTCATGCTGCTAATGGGCACTAGATCTGCCGCGTGTAGAGCCACCACCATCATTGGAGCATGCACCATCCGGGCTACCGCTTGTAGTCGATGCCACAATATCTGTCTTCGTCCGGGTTGTCTCTTGCTTCCTCTATTGTAGGAAGTTGTTGAGCCCCAAGTGCAGAGGTTTGTAGGTAAGGAACAATTTCCCTCAAGTGGATGTCCTTAAGATTTATTAAACCAGTAGGGGTATTTTAATAGTGGTCAATGATCAATACATGCAACAATTACAAATACTTCTCTTGTCCCCAATGAAACCAGCGAAACTGTCAATCAACCCACAAGACTGGGTGGTGGCCGATGTTATGCGCATTCTATCAACGTCGGGATAAAGCAGCTCTGTACTAAATCAGCGGCAATCAATAGTAATAAATCAATGACAATTAATATGGATCGGGGGAGTATATCTTTTGCAATTGCCATATGAAAATTTTATCTAGATTAGGAAGGTGGGGAAAAAAATCTTGCCATTATAATTTCATTACAAACTAGAATCATGATCATTTACACAACGTAGATCGGAAAATGAAAAATTTGGCAAAGATGATGGCGAAAGGGAGACTTGGCATAGTGTTCTGGAATCACATCTTTTTTACATGTTATGAACCATTGTGGTGTTGAGTTCTTTCCTATCTTCAGAACATTACAATTTTTTTATAGAAACACAGTTTTATTGTATGTGGGATTATAATTTTTTGGTGCAAATTTATGCGGTTTTACTCTAGCATCGCAAGAAGGGGGGGTTATGAATTGGTTAAAATTTGTTATTTTAACCGCTTTTGTATCATTTTGCATTTTCAGTCCATGAATCAACGTATTTTTCAAGGAACTTTAAATTTGTCATCTTGAATCTTCTACTACCAAAGAATTTGTCCTATCTCCATGTACAGTTTCTAGAAAGATTTTTTTTCTAGTCAAATCAATCAAATTTCAAAGCACACCCATTGATGTGGCTCTTGCTGTCAATCCTCTCTTGTAGGGAAGAGCACAAGCATGATGAATTGTCATCAGTTGGTATTGTAGATGCTGCCATGTTATTGTACCGATTCCCTGCACTCCATGTAATCTGAACAGCTCACCAGCAGTTGTTGTCGCCACCAGACCTTTTCAAGTAATTTTGTTGTTTGTTTTAGCATTATATTAATCGGTTTGACTTTTGCATTTTGTTTTTATAAATAGAATTCTACTACGTTTGGTAATCCATGTTACAAGCTAAGAAACACGCTTTTATTTAATGCATTGTTGCTTGGAAATTTTACGCATGGTTAAGTAGTGCATCAGGGTAAGACTAGCTCCAGCTCCGCCCCTGCAGCACTTTGTATGGGGTGCATAGGTGGCCCAACCACGCAGGCCCGACCTGAAAGTCCAACGTCTGATCCTGGTTCGGGCCTGACTTTTTGGCCCAAAGGCTGGGAAAAGCCCGGTGAAACATGATATTTAGGCTTTTCATATAAAAATAGATATTATAGTATTTATCCCTGATAATAGCAATTATCATTTTAAAATACAAAGAAAGGCATTATGTTGGGCTGCAGGCACCGGGCAGGGCTTGGGTTTTGCAGTCGGGCTTTTTAATAATATGCCCAGGTCTAGGTGCAGCCCATTCACGTTCAATTTTTTTAATAATATTTTCAAATATGGGTTAATAGTTTTAAAATATTTTTAACACATTACATAATAAAAATCTATATTAATATTTTTTTGAAAGAACTTTAATATTTTTAAAAAATAACATGAACATTCTAAAAAAATCATTGTATATTTAAATATTTTCATTATGCACTAAAAATGGTTGTTGTATATCTTGAAAAAATCATCGCACAATTTTGGAAGTGCAGATGTATAAAACGTATTTACAAAAATGAAAAATAGAATGTTTGTCATATATTTTAAAAAAATTCGTCGAGTATTTAAAAAAATATCCATGAATAAAAATATATATCAATCAAGTAAAAATAAAAATAAATAGAAAGGGAAATCCCCGGAACAAGAACAGGGGAAAACAACTAGAGATGGACAGAGAAGCGAAAACGCAGTAAATGGGCCTGGCTCATCTAGCACGTTATTCGTTGAGCACCACACCACCCCGCGCCGATTGATCGATCGATGAAACCCAACCCAACCCAGCCCAGCCCCCCCTCTCCTCCCTCCCTCCCTCCCCTCCTCTCCGGCCTCGCCCACGCGCCGCTTCTCGCGCGGGGAGAGAGAGAGAGAGACGGACGACGCGGAGATCGATCGGGCGAAGGCCGCCGCCGCATCGGAGCACGCGCGTGCGCGACGACGTCCCCGCCTCGCTCGGTCCGTCGCGCCGTTCGCTTCGCCTCCCGTTCGCCGCGTTGATCTGATTTTAATTTCGCCGCGGTTTTTTTTTGACAGGCCCGGGAGTTAGGGCGCGATGGCGGCGCCGCCGGCCAGGGCTCGGGCCGACTACGACTACCTCATCAAGCTCCTCCTCATCGGCGACAGCGGTGAGCCCCCCTCCCCCCCGTCCTCGCCTCCCGATCCGCGCGGGATCTGGCGGCGTGTTCGTTAGGCGGTTTGATTTCCATGCGCCAGTTGGGATCTGGCGCCCTAGATCATTTTTCGCGGAGGCTGCTGTGTGCCCGTGTGAAATTTGAACGGGCGATAGAATCTAGCCTCTCGTGTCCCGTTGGATTAGTGCGTGCTCTGTGACAAGAGTAGCCTGTTCCTGCTTGCAAATTATAGAAGCAATAGGAGCTACGTAACCGCGGAACTGATACAAGTGAGGATGTAGTTATTACATTGGTCGTCACATGGAGTCAGGAGCAAGCTCTTGTTCCTGGAACTGTCTGTCCTGGTGTTAAGGGCATCTCCAACGCTACGCGCTAAGAGAGGGCACCAGGAAAATGATCCTAGTCGATTGGCAGTTACGGCATCGATTCGTTGCGTCGGGCGCCGCAGCGACGCAAAACAAGGCATCAAGCGCTACCGTTTCTTTCCTCACGAGATGACACACGGATCGCTATTTTCACCAATGCTTAGCGCCTAGCGTTGGGATAGATCACGCTTGGTGCTTTAAAAAAATTCTGGTGTTTACTTTTTTCTGTTTAAGTGCCCAGATAAGCACTCCCCATTGTAGATGCCCTAAGGAAATCGCATGGTTGGTATGAATTGTACAAGTAGGATAATGAATGTCATTTTCTTTTCCCTTAACTGTGTAAATAACTGATTCAGGATTAAGCAAACCACTAGCTTTGCCC
This sequence comes from Triticum aestivum, assembly GCF_018294505.1. Taxonomy (NCBI): domain Eukaryota; kingdom Viridiplantae; phylum Streptophyta; class Magnoliopsida; order Poales; family Poaceae; genus Triticum; species Triticum aestivum. Next base: position 659,815,700 of record NC_057807.1, read on the forward strand.
CTCTTTCTGTGTCCTTACGGTACTTTGTATGTTTTGGTTATGTATGCTCTTCTTATCTTCATATTGATGTGGAACTTGTAACTGATGCATAGCTTCACACAGCATTTCTCTGATTTCACGTCTAGAGAATCCTTGATTGTTTTTCTTGCTGCGACCCATCTTCTCTGAGTATTCCCAGTTGGTATACTTCTGGATTCCAGCATTGGGTTTTTCTGGCGTGGACTCTAGCTTTGTATGGTGCTCCATTAGCAATCACTCACAAAATTTATTGACCTACGTAGGTGTTGGAAAAAGTTGTCTGCTCCTACGGTTCTCAGATGGCTCCTTCACCACTAGCTTCATCACAACTATTGGGTATGTACAAAATATCTGGTTGGGAATCATTATTCTGCATGGGAATTCTTGTGTGAAGTTATGAATCATGATCGTGGGTTTCTTGAAACAGTATCGACTTCAAGATAAGGACTGTTGAGTTGGATGGCAAACGGATCAAGTTGCAGATCTGGGATACTGCTGGCCAAGAGCGCTTTCGGACTATAACTACTGGTATGGTTGCATACTTTGGCAAATCAAGAGTGTTTTTCTAAGCATCTCCTGATTGTATGTGCAATTCTTCTTTGCAGCCTACTACAGGGGGGCGATGGGCATTTTACTTGTTTATGATGTCACGGATGAGGCGTCATTCAATAGTATGGACCTCTGTGCTTCAGATAACATTGAGCAAACTTTCCTTTTTCTGATTATCTCCATTGTTCTCAGGCATAAGAAATTGGGATAAAAAACATTGAACAGCATGCTTCAGATAACATTGAGCAAGAATTCCTTTTTCTGATTATCTCCATTGTTCGCAGACATAAGAAATTGGATCAAAAACATTGAACAGCATGCTTCAGATAACGTGAGCAAAATTTTGGTGGGGAACAAAGCGGATATGGATGAAAGCAAAAGGGTATACTCTTCTGTCCTCTCCTGTTTTTAGGCATGTTTGTTCTGTAGCTGTTTCATCTTAACTTAATGTTGCGGACGGTTTTGTTTCATGAGCAATGCAGAAAATAGATATTCACCAATCTATATTCAGGCTAAGCAGGTTACTGTTTGTTAAATTAAATTTAAGCCGTACAGATGTTACTCATGTCATGCAAACAAAAGGAAAACGTGCTCAGCATTATTACCCTTACAGTTTACATTCAGTTCCTCAATCACTTATCTTTGGAATAATTTATCTCTCTCTTATCTGCTCAATTGCTTTCATGCAGGCTGTTCCCACTTCAAAGGGCCAGGCCCTGGCCGATGAATATGGCATTCAGTTCTTTGAAGCGGTTAGTGAAAGTCACAACCTTCAACCTTGCTATATGTACTCCCTCCGTCCGGAAATACTTGTCCTCGAAATGATTGTATCTAGACTTATTTTAGTTATAGATACATCCATTTTATCCATTTCGAGGACAAGTATTTCCGGACGGAGGGAGTAGCATTTAAGCGCTGCACAGTAGTGAAATTTTATGTTGATTTATATGGCATCTTTCTAAGCAGTGGTGCCCAACTGCCGATACCTTAGCATTTGTTTCCCACGCATAATCCTTCATATATTACTGTCCCCGCAGAGTGCAAAGACAAACATGAATGTCGAGCAGGTTTTCTTCTCTATAGCAAGAGACATCAAACAGAGACTCTCGGAGGCTGATTCCAAGGCTGAGGTACTCCAATCATTCCCATACTTCTGGAAACATGTATGGGTTTCCCTTGGTTGCGCAGCGCCTTACAGTGATCTCTTGGTTACAGGGGGGGACTATCAAGATCAACACGGAGGGTGATGCCAGTGCAGCAGCAGGACAGAAGTCGGCTTGCTGTGGGTCTTGAACCGTCGTCGTCGCTACGGGGAAAAAAGATGGTTGCGACACGGTGCTTGTAATTCTTGTCATTCCATTCTTTGCCTGCTGGTTTCGTTGTGTTAATTTAAGTTATCGCTGTTGTTAGGATTTGGGCAAATTTGGTGTTGAGTCAGAGCAATTACTTTGCAGTATCGGTGGAATTTTTTTGTTTTTCTTGAGATGAAACTCTGCTGCTCCATTAAGGCCGCTAAACCCGGTACATAATCGGGGAAGTTCGTCGACCGCCTCTCATGGTATCTGGGGACTCCCCCCTCACCCGTAGCTGCTAGCAAATGAGCAGAAGTAACTTATCCAGACACAGGTGGCCCACTGAGCATGATCGAAATGCAGGCGAGCTGATGACTGAGCTTAAGTTACCTGGGCTGCCGCATTGCCTTTTGTTTCCTCTTGTGGAGACGTGGAGTCAATGCACACTTTGTAGGCCGTTTTCATCGGGGGAAAAACGTTGTAATCGTAATGCCATGACACAGAGTCTTCGCTTTGGTCGCAGATAGTACCGCTGCAGTGCAGAGGCTCGTGCTGCCCGTCATAGTCAGCTCCGGCGCTGCCGTGCGTGCTCTGCCACATTCCCTAGTGTTGGGCCCTTGTACGTGAGCTTGTCACAAGCGCCTGCAAGAACACATGGAATATCTCAACCTGGCTCCCCTTGTAGGAAAATATCGGCAACCCATTCGAATCACCCTTACTCCCAGGGTTTGCGCATCTAGGTAAGGCTTTGTTCGGTTACACCCTGTCTCAAGGGGATTGGAGTGGATTTGGGGGGGATTTGACTTGTATGGGATTTAATCCCTGCCAAACCCCTTCAAAACCATGCCAACCGAACGCAGCCTAAGGCACGTCCAATTGGAACGCGCTTTGAAATCCAAACCGACACAAACAACACCAGACTGTCAATACCGATAATGGTTTATATTTGGATCTTCCCCATCCAGACAAAGTTCGTGTATCCATCTTTTCCGTCCCTAGAACATTTTCTGAGGCTAACAACTAATGGTTTGACAGACCGACTGCCTTAAATCTGTTGGCAATGAGAATTGTGCGGAACAACTATGTAGAAGTACCCCGCCAAAAAAAAATTATGTGGAATTGAGTGGAGCTGGATTGCCGCATGACTTTGCTGGTGTCCAATGATGTCTACTACGCAACTTCATTTTGTAGACTTTGTTAGGTCTCTAAGCGCAAAATTTGTAGGACAACAACAAATTTCCCTCAAGCGGATGACCTATGATTTATGAATCCATGAGAGGTGTAGGATGAATGTGGTTCTCTCTCAAACAATCCTGTAAACAAATACAAGTAGTCTCTTGCGTCCCCAACACACCTAATACGATTGTCAGTTGTATAGGTGCATTAACTCGGCGAAGAGATAATGATAGATGTGTAATATGGATGGTAAATATTGTTTTTTGTAATCTGAACAAATAAAAACAGTAAGGTAGCAAGCAACAAAGTGAATAAAATGGCGTCCCAATGCTTGAAAACAGGGCCTAGGGTTCATAGTTTCGCTAGTGCCAACTCCCAACATCATTAACATAATTAAACCATGTGATAATCCCTCAAAGTGCAGTAAAGAATTACTCCAAAATTTCTATTCTATCATAGAAAGTAGGATGGAATGGCGTAGGTGCGCTTAACAGTAAACAACCTCAAAGTTGTCTTTTCAATCGATCTATTGAACCATCCACAAAGTGCCATGGATAGTCCCAGAAATCATACAACACAACACAATATGATACTTATTGTTCAACCTTTATGCTAAGAGTGCCTCAGTCTCACTGCGGGTATTCACAAGTTAATTAATAAACATACATCATGTAATCTCAAATCAAAAGTATTTAATCCAACATAAAAATAACTTCGAAGAGCAAGACTCAATTCACAGCAAAAAGGATAGAGGGGGATGAACATCATAAGATCCAACTATATTAATAAAGCTCATGATACATCAAGAACGAATGCATCAAAGACATGAGAGAGAGAGAGAGATTGAACACATAGCTACTAATACATACTCTCAGCCCCAAGGATTAACTACTCACACATCACCATGGGAACGTAGGAGTTATTAGTGATAATGGTGACAGAGATGTCCCGGACGGCATCCCAGCGCCACCGGAGGAGAGGGGGAAGGGTCTCTCTCCTTCTTATCTTCTTCCTAGGCCTTCCGGGGAGAGAGGGAGCTCTCCCCCATATTGGATCTCTCTTTTATAGTTGGAGATCCGTAACTCCGATCGGGCTGAAACTTTTACATGATTTTTTCTCCATAAATTAGATTTCTTGCGGCAAAAGAAGAGCTCCATCAGCGTAAGGAACCATCACACGGCCACCTGGCATGCCCTGGGGCGTCCCTAGGTCATGTGGGGCCCTCGAGCACCACCTTGCTTTCATTCCTTCACTCAAAAATCACATATATTCTAGAAAAAATCATATTAAATCATCGGGGCATTTTGACCTTCCTAGATATTGATTTTCTGTAAAAACCAAAAATATGCAAAAAAAACATCAACTGGAAATGGGTACTAGATTAATAGGTTAATTCAAAAAATAATATAAAGTGCACCAAAACCATATATATTTGATGTTAATATTGCATGAAAACTTCATAAATTATAGACACGTTGGAGACGTATCATCCAACATGTTAATTTGATATTTATATGCCTTGTTATTGTTCCACGATGAAGGCAAAAGATTTAGTGTGGTAGGGTAGACATAATGATTATGATGATGTCCCTCGTAGGGTGGCGAAACTCTTTACACACTGCAATAGACTATTTTGCAAACTATCTAAGACAACATCTTGAAAACTGGCCTAGTAGCTAGTTTTGGCCAAATCACGCTTAGTGACTGATCCGGGCTATTTGAAAATACACTACGCCATACCGATAGTTATAGTAAAAGAACATTGAAAATAGTTGTGTTATTAAATTTTAGGGTTTAATGCAACATAGACGACAAGATTGAATTGAAATCCCGTTTTATCATAGGCGTCAGAAAAGACTAACTAAATTTCTTTCCATAAAATGAATCCGTGGTTTTTGATTTACTATGAATGAACCAATTAATGTATATCGTCGATGTAAGCATTTATACCAAACTTTTATTTTTATCCATACTCTTCTCTTTAATCAAAACATAATTTTTGTTAATATTGTCGGATAACCTACTTTTGATAGTTAAGCAAATGGCGGCGTTATTAAATATTTATAATGGTGTTATTTTGTGTAATAGTTGTAATATTTATCACTAAAAATGTGCAATTTGAACATTATTTGCAATAAATGTTATATTAGTTTTGGATTTTTAGTACATTATGCCTTAAACAGATATTTACAATCAATCTCATAATTGTGTGAAATATAAGAAAACACAAAATCGCACATGGATTAATTTCTTATACCCGCTTGACATAATGTATGTGTGTGTGTGTGTGTGTAGAGAGAGAGAGAGAGAGAGAGAGAGAGAGAGAGAGAGAGAGAGAGAGATCTACCCCTTCTGATCTTAGAATATCCAAAGAGCAGTTTGTAATTTATGATTATGCTACACGTAAATTCTAGAGTATATTGTGTACGAGAAGCTTGCAGTGAAATCATTAGCATGCTACTTTACCTTTCTAGTCTGGGTCAAATGTGTCTCATAGGTTACAACGGGTTCAAATGTGCTTTGTTGCGCTGTTTGTCGGGATTTCATAATTTTATTATTTAGTTAGCCGCGTGAGAGAGAAGTAATGCTACACGTATAAATGGTTACTTAATTTTTTTTATAGGGAAGTTGATGTGAAGCATTATGATTGGTAATAGATAGATGAAGGGGACCACCCCAGCATAATTTTGGGGAAAGATGATTTACGAAAAAGGGTTTTCCCCGCTTTATATATAAAGCACCATCACCGCATACAACCAAGACACCGATACAAACACACGTCAACACCACACAAAACACACACCCAAGGCAAAATACAAAGGTGACGAGCACTGCCACACTATCCCACTGACAACCAAGCAAACTACAGATGAGAGAAGAAGACCGGTAGGAGCCGACAGGGACCTCCACCATGAGCAAACCACAACGGAAAAGTGAGGTAGACCACGGTGAAGTCGGGACTCCAAAACGGTGCCTCCCAGAAGGGTATGACCATAGGTAGCCGCCACCGTCCGATCCAGAGATCAGGTTTCACCCGGAGCAAGATGGGGGTAGAGGGACCTCCCCCCCCCCCCCCCCCCCCCCCCCCCGACTGAGCCTTCAGGAAGGATACGCCGTCACTCGACCCCACCACTGTCGGCCAGAACACAGCTAGACAGGTGATATACCCCGGTGTTCACCTCCCTCCGTCGCACCCTAGCTTGGGCCACCCACCCACAACGAAGCCACCCGCTTGGCCATGGCTGCTCACCCGCACCTGAGATGTATTCCGCCCAAGAACACCGCACCTCTCGCCACCCGGGCCGCCGCCCGACATACAGACTTCTCCGAGAGCAGTCAAAGTGACCAGCTTTGCTACGAGGAGACACCCACAACCGGCGCAACCGCAACCCATGTCCCGCCTTGAACTACGTCGGAGTTGCCGCCACACACAAACGGACAAGGAATTGGGAGGAGGAGGAGCGGACGCATCCACAACCGGCACACCTCGTGCCGGCGACGAGCCGCCCGAGCGTTGGCGCCGCCCATCCCTCCCACCAACCTCCCCACTGGACACCCACTGTGTCGCCCCACCGCGGCTGTCGAAGCAGATCCACGCAAGGCCACCAACGCATGCCCGTCTATCGGCACGGGGCCCCGAAGACCACCACCTACCACCAAGACCACTCACCGGGAAGCCCAACCATGCCGCTCGCCGACGTCCAGCCACCGGAGCCAGCTGGAATCCAGCCAACATGTCCGCCACGACCGCCACTGCTGCGCCGCCACCCCTACCAGCCACAGTCTGCAGCAAGGACAGCAGCCCGCAGCCCAGGTCACCTTGGACCCGCACCGCTGACCCGGACGGACCTGGAGTAGCCGTTGCTGTCTGGAGTAGCCACCGCCGCCGATCCATCAGTGTGCACCACCAGCCGTCCGCGCCCGCTGATGTATTACAGGTAGGGTAAAGGACCCATCATGTGGACCCACATGGGGCCCATCACCATCATAGGTAGGTCCTTGGACCATGACAACATTCGGATGCATACATCAGGAAGTTCACTCGGAAGGCTCTGCGGCACTTGGACGATCACACGTCACTCGGCTGATGGAACCACCACTCGGACATAGAAGACAGGAGGACGTCGTGGGAGCTACAACGGTCGAAGAATCCTAAGTCATGCACTAAATAGAGTTATAGCCACCGTTACCTGTAATTGCTGTAGTAGAGGCTTATTACACTAGTAACTGACTCATTCAATGCCTCGGCGGCATGGGAGACATGGGGCAGCAACGCACTTTATGCAAGCCGCACCCCTCTCCATAGCCAGACACGTTCAATCTATGTAACCATACCCATCGAATCAAATAGCCTCATGGCACGAGATGTAGGACTTTTACCTCCGCCGAGAGGGGCCTAAACTTGTTAAACGTCGAGTGTTGCACCTGCGCCGTAGCTAGTCTCTGCCCCTTATTCGTATCCCTAGTACTCATTGTCAGGATCGTAACCCCGACACCCATAGCCGCCCGAGGAGATCCAAGTCGGGCTGTGACCTAGCCCTCCGCCGCCAGCGTTGCAAGGACGCCCGCCACCTCCCAGCCACCGGATCCACGCGTCATCGCTACCAGGGACCCTGCTGGACCCGTGGCCCCACGGGCAGCGTCGCCCGAGCCGCCGTTATCCCGAACAGGGGAGGGAGGGAGATGCCCTGCCGCCACCCACGGCGCACGGGCTTCGCCCGGCGGCCGCCCTCCGGCGGCGGCGAGGGGAAGGAGGAGCCGAGGGGAGGCGCTCGCGGTGGTGGCGGATCTAGGGCTCCTGAACGCGCGCGGGGGGCGCGTCGCGGGAGCGGGGGTGAGCCGCGTGTCAATCTGTGGCCTTTTGGGGGAGAGATGATTAGTTTGAAAGTTAGGTAAACCGTTTGTAGATTTTTTATAGGTCTAGCATTATTGGCGTGAGAGAGATGATGGTGTATGTTTTCTTTTTTTATAATGCGGAAGCCGCGGGGCGCGACCTCTCCGCTCACCACCTCCCCTGTTGCGCCGTCTGGGGTAATCCTTTCTTCATGCATCTCAACTGAGAAGTCTAGAGCTTGGTGAATTACTTCTCGCTCGTTCTTTCCCTCAAGGATTCTACGAGCCAGCCAAGAACCAACGACTAGCAGTCCACGACTTTGTTCCGGATTTATTATGAGGATAGATTGAGTGGGAATTGAGAATTTCAAAATTCGCAAATTTGATTATCTATATCTATATCTATATCTATACCTATACCTAATAATCAGGGGCGGAGACAGGGGGGGGGGGGGGGGGGGGGCGAGCAGGGGCTAGACCCCTGCCAATCGCTCGTCCCCCCCCAACGATTTCTAGCAGGCAGTAGTATAATTGTAGATGTGCTAATTAGCTGGAGATAATCACATCATTAGCCCATATAAAATTTTTCTAGGGAAATTAGCCCGTATATGTAACTAATATAATAACTTTACTAGACCGAAGCCCAATAGCCCATGTCATTATCATGTGGTTATGGCCTTTATTTGCCTCGTGCGATCGATTCTTTGATCGTGTCCTCGCACTAGGGTCTAGGGCGTTGTTTGCAGCTGCCGCCCAGCCGCCGGCTGCCCGGCTGCCGCTGCCGCTCGCTCACCACGCCACCACCCCTACCCTATCGGCTGTGTTAATCTGTCACCTTTGTCCGTTGTTTGTCCAGTGTCTAAGGAGTAAGGCAGGAAGAGGAGGATTCATTAGATCAGAGTTTTACCGGGAGAAACGAAGATCAGATAGAAGAAGGTATTAGTACGTACTTGTAGCTATCAGTTATTATGAATTAAAATCCTACTATCCTATTATGGTGCGTTAGTGTTGTCTATAAAATAGTGTATTACTCTATTAATCACGGTGATTGCATTAGGATATTGGATTGGCACAATTTAGCAACTGAACAAACATTCAAGGAAATTGGCTCTGCCGTACATCCTTGCTACTTCACGCTTTTCCTGCATATTTTGGCGATCAATTCCGGATCAGATCAGAGGCGACGTTGGCGTGATCATGAGCTCGTTAATTCTCCGGCCAACTAGCCAAGGTTAGAACAACTAACAATTGCTTGCTCATCTCGATCAGTTCTCACCTTATACCTATCAAATTTGTACATCAAATTTTAAATTCTTTTAATTATGTGATTTGTGATATCATTTTTATGATTTATATTTATCAAGAGAAAAGGGTCGCCAAACACCAGAAGTATTATTTCAGCTTACTTGTCGAGGGCATGTTTTCAAAGTAAAACGAGAGACGACTTGCTTGAGCATTGCATGAAAACTTGCTTCGAAAGAAATTCACAACTGAATTCTCTTCTAATGAAATTGTTAATATACTTTATGTTATTGAAAATCACTGAGATAATATAACTAACTCAAATTTAACTACCACATGTCTATACTCTAGCAATGAAGCGGTATTTTTTATCCAACTTTGCTTGCCCTTCTATGTTCAAATCCTGGCTCCGCCCCTGCTAATAATAAAGAAAAAGACCTTTCATAGTTCTCCATCCGTCACCTCTTTATCTCCGTTAGTTTTATGTTAACCACAAATATCAATGACTGAGATTTTTCAAAGTAGATCCACGTATAATTTTTTTTAATATAGGAACCTTTTTCGATTATCTTTCCGTCTCCTCTATTGGGTAAAAAAAATCACGTCAAACTAAACGTTGTAGACACGTATAGACATCGGAAACCAACCGGAATAGGTCTCACGGCTTTCCATCCGTATAGCATACATGTGTCGGGTTTGGGTTGCAGCGAACAACAAACAGACGCGCACTCGTCTGTGTCGGGGCCGCGTGGCAGGTGGCCACCTACCCCCCATCCGTCAACATCAATGCGCACGTGCGATTGGGCCCGCCTGTCATCCGCCCAGGCGAACGGTTGGGGTCCTTCTTAAATGGGGAAGCCGTGGACCGGTTCTCGTCCACACTCCCCCACTCTACCCCGCGGCCTCCTCGAAGCCCGACACCCCCCAACCCTAGCCTTGAACTCGCCGGCCGGCCGCCTTGTTGCCATGGGGCTCTGGAACTACGGCCGCAAGGGGAAGCACGACCGCGAGGCAGGCTCCTCGTTGGGACGTCGCCGCGGCTCCGTGAAGAAGGAGGAGTCCGCATCGCCACCGCGCCGGGCCCCAACGCCTGCCCCCTTCACCATCGGCCCTAGGCCTGTCGGCGAGCGCGACCGGCAGTACATCAACGCTGATGTATGTCGGCACTACTGGGAGACGAGGACACCGGTCCCATGGAGCGACGTCCACCTCCCCAACAATTGGCACCTCTCCGCTTCTGCCCGTTTGGGGTCGTGTGGTGGAGTTGGCCTAAGAGCATCTCCAGCCGTTCGGCCCCCGAGGGCGCCGAAAAATAGCAGCCTGGGGGCGAGCCGGCGCTAGTTCGGCCCCTGGGGTTCGGTTCGTTCCCAGTCGCACGCCCACGGTCGCCGCGGGTTCGGCGAAGTTCGCCTTGTTTTTTTCAAACTGGGCGACTTTTGCATGAACTCTACCATTTATCGTCCAAATTTGTACATAAAACATGCGTGAACTAAACTTAAAAACGAACTTATTAAAACGCCTAGCTAGTGCCGCCACCATCGCCACCACTGCCTTCTACATGCCGAGAAGCCTATAGAAGCGGGTGTAGTCGTCGCATCGTCGTCGTCGTCGTCATCGCGCGCCTCGCCCGCGGCGTCCCTGCTGCACCCCTCGCTCGGGTCACCGACAGCGCATGACGGCCCGGCCTCGACCTCGTCGTCGCCGTCGATGACGATAACGCCGCCTTCCTCGGCACGGCGACGCTCCTCGGCGCGGCGACGGGCCTCGGCGCGGCGACGGGCCTCGGCGCTGCTGCGGGCCTGGGTCTCCAGGTAAGCCCGACGCTGTTGGCGCACCTGCTCGCAGACGTAGTCCTCCCTCGCCCATTTGAGGGCGGACTCGTCGTCGGGTGCCACCATGCCGGCGTGCTCCGGCTTCACAGGGGCCGTATCCGGCTCGGGCTTCGGCCGGACAAGGCGAAGGGAGCGTCTCGTCGGTGCTGTCGCAGGCGACGGCTCGTTGATGACGAGGGTGCCGCTCCGCGCGCGACGCCCGAGTGGTTTCTCCTCCGGCTCGGGCTTGACGGGGCGGACGGCCGGCGAGCCGGAGCCCGACAAGGAGGACGACCCCGGCTCCATTCGCCGCGGTATCCAGGAACAACCGCAGCGACGAGAGAAGGATGGGCGCGCCGGGTACTCCAGCCACGGCACATTGCCGGTCTCGATGTGGTCGAGAACGGCGTCGAGTGTGCGGCCGGGGACACCCCGCCACTCGCGCCGTCCCTCGGAGTTGAGGCGCCCGCGGGTGATGACGTCGTTGATGGAGGCGATCTGCTCCTCGCGGCAGGCCTGAAAGTACAGCGTCCACAGCGTTTCGCTGTCGGGCGCGTACCTCGGCTTGTTCCGCTGCTCCTCCGTCAGCGACGAGCGTATGTGGGCGATCTCCGCCCGCCGTGCGGCTCCTTCGGGGACGAGCGACATCGGGACGCCACCGGCGCTCAACCTCCACGCCCCCAGCACGCGCATGTCGGGCGGCGCCGGGTACTCTGCCTCGTACAGAAGGCGCGCCTCCGGCTCCTGGAGGTGTCGGTGGCCGAAGCCGTTCGCCACTGTGCCGTCGCCTGGGTATCTTTCGGCCGTTTCGCTCGTTGCCGGTGGAAGGCAGTGGGGGAGAGCTCGTCGGTGGGAAGAAGACTTTCGCGGGAGGGAGAGGGGGGAGGTTGTGGTGCTCACCAGCGGGAGAGGGGCGCCTTTTTATAGCCGGAGCGGGGTAGCGGTGGGCGGCATGCGGGCGGATGCGTGGCGCATGAGAGCGGACGCGCGTCTGCGGCGTCTTCACTGCGCCGCCCGTGAGCATCAATGAAGGCTGACCGGCGTGGCAGCGCGGCAGTCCGGCAACCTTCGCATTGATTTCCCGCGGGAACCGAGGCGATGGGGCCGACGAAACAGCCGTCTCGCTGACGTGGCGGGCCCGCGGCTGCTTCGCGCCAAAACTCTCGCCCCGGCACCCCCGGGCGCCACCCGGCGCTTCGGGTTCGGCCTAGGTCCGCCGGCGCTGATTTCAGCCCAACCCGGCGAAAAACGGGCTCCTGGAGAGTGGCTGGGCCGATTTTTCGGTGCCGGCGAAAAGAAAACGCCTGGGGAAGCCGTTCTGGGGACGTGGTTGGAGATGCTCGGACGATGGAGGGGGGCATTCTCCCGCGAGCGGGATCCTGGCGACGCTTTTAGCCGTGTCCACAGCTTTATGGTGGCCTGCATAGAGAAACCAGATGCAGTGTTTGTACCAATTGATGGTCGACGCCGCGTGAGATGACGGACAGTTTGGCCTTCTGGCAAAGACAGCTCCGTCCGCTGGCACCCTGCCCTGAGCACCAAGGCCGAGTGGATCCGTGACATGCATGCTACGCGAGACGGACAGCTGCATTGTGCAGGCCAGGTCTCTGGAAGAGGACGGCGTGGACTTTGGTAATGGCCCCTTGGCGTGCACGCGTACACATGTACCGGCATAGATGAATGAGGCGTCCACTGATGTGATGACAATGGACGGGAAAGAGGACATAGATTCTCTACTCGCTGCTAATTACTCAAGGGACGAAAAAATTCATTATATTGTCAGGTCATATACATCTCATCTTTTATGCAATCTTAAAGTTTCTTTGCAAGAATATAATGCACAATTTCCTGATGGATTGAGCATTCAATTATTTATTGAATAGAGATCTGGAATAGGTTGAAAGGTGAAAGGTCAGTGCTTACTGAAAGTTATCATTATAAATCCACGGATACAATTTAACATCTATAATTATAAGAGAATCCTACATTATCCATTTAGTTCTACCAATCTCTTTGGCCTTCATATTTTTATATGAAATGTTTTAACAAATTTTCAGTTTAAACTTCTTGCTTATTGTTCCATACCAATTTTAGTTACAAATCATTCGATCTATTTTGTTGTGTTCTTTGCAAAATAATATATTCATTAAAAGGACGCGAAGCAAACCGAAAACATGATTGACTCTTGACAAATACACAGTTTTTGTCAGCAAAGGGAAAATTAATCATACCTATAATCAATGCCCCTGCCAATAAGCCAGTGCGTCTTGAAAACTTCTATGTTATTTTTATTTTTATAGACATTGTTTGTTGCTCCTAGAAAGATCCAACATCCGAAGGGAATGTGAAATAATATCATGAACAATAGTTTCATCGTGTACCATGCTTAATATATACATCGGCTTTCATTGTGTTGAGAGCTTCTTTTCCTGAAAGTTCTTTTAACTTACTTTTGTTACCTGTTCTATTGCTCAAAATTAAATAACAAATAATTGTTCATGTTTCCACTGATCTTGGTAAAGACAATTTTCTTATGAAATAGGATTGTGTTCTGCACATAATTCTTATTGAATTTGAGTACACACCAGTTTTTCTTCCCGTTGCAACGCACGGGCATTTGTGCTAGTAAGTGTAAATTGAGAAAGCGGACTCGTCTCCTTTGTACCACACAATAATTCTGCCTTTATAGTTTATCCTACAAATTTTAGTCGTTCCAGATATGTTGAGGGCAGTATTTTGTTACCCATAATGGCACTTATTATACTAAGCACATATCATCATTTCTATATCCTCATCAGTGTCTTGCGTTCAACATATCCTACTTTACCCTCCTCATCTAATGCCATTTCCTAACAGATAGGAAGAGGAGGTTTCTATGTCCTCATCAGTGACTTGCATGTTCAACCTATCCTACTTTACCCTCCTCATCTAATGCCAATTCCTAACAAATAGGAAGAGGAGGCTATAAATTCTATTAAATGTAGTTGTCCGAAAAGGGTCAATGGAAAACAGTGAGACCAGATAAAAATAAGTGATACAAACAGAGCTTTCGTACTTATGTGATAACTCACACGTACATATTCTAGCAAAAATGCAAGAAACAATCACATATATTGCTTACTAATGAATTTGTCGTTACTACTATATTTTTTTGGAGAGCAACTTATTTTCCTTCTTGTCTCCATGGTTTGCACGCCGTTGTTCTCAATCCATGAGACAGAGCTTCCTGCTTGGTTCAAAATCAAATACGTGGTTACTTACCATATATTTAGTGCTTAGTTATTTACCAGTCTTTTTTATTGTTAATGGAAGACATTCTCACTAATTTTGCCCAACCAACGTTGTGACATTCTCAATACCTTTTGATTGGCTATTTCTTTGAAGCTTGAATTATGAGAAAGATAAAGGAGAAATATGTGTAGCATGGTATGCCATTTTATTGTTACTAGCAGACATTCTCACAAAATTTGTCCAACCAACAATTTGACATTTTCATTACCTTTTGATTGGTTATTTCTTTGAAGCTTGAATTATGAAAAGGGATAAAGGAGAAATATTGTGTAGCATGGTAAGGTGTAATATATCAGTTCCATGATGTGTATATCCAAGCGTATATAGAGGAGAAAAAAATGTTATTTATTTTCTTATTATAAAATAGATATTCACCGAACTATATTCAGTCTAAGCACATGTTACTATTTGTTAAATTAGATTAGATTTAAGCTGTACATATGTTACTCTAATACATTTAGATGTCAAGCAAACAAAAAGAAAACGTGCTAGTATTATTACCCTTACAGTTTACATTCAGTTTCTTAATCACTTATCTTTGGAATAACTCATAGCTCTCTTATCTCCTCAATTGCTTTCATGCAGGCTGTTCCTACTTCAAAGGGCCAGGCCCTGGCCGATGAATATGGGATTCAGTTCTTTGAACCGGTTAGTGAAAGTCACAACCTTCAACCTTGTTATATGTAGCATTTAAGCGCTGCACAGTAGTGAAATTTTATGTTGATTTATATGGCATCTTTCTAAGCAGTGGTGCCCAACTGCCGATACCTTAGCATTTGTTTCCCACGCATAATCCTTTATATATTACTGCCCCTGCAGAGTGCAAAGACAAAGATGCCAGTGCAGCAGCAGGACAGAAGTCGGCTTGCTGTGGGTCTTGAACCGTCGTCGTCGCTACGGGAAAAAAGATGGTTGCGACACGGTGCTTGTAATTCTTGTCATTCAATTCTTTGCCTGCTGGTTTCGTTGTGTTATTTAAGTTATCGCTGTTGTTAGGATTTGGACAAATTGGTGTTAAGTCAGAGCAATTACTTGCAGTATCGGTTGGAAACTTTTTGTTTTTCTTGAGATGAAACTCTTCTACTCCATTAAGGCCGCTAAACCCGGTACATAATCGGTGTAGGCATGCATAATCGGTGTTGACCACAATTCTAGTTAATATATACTATCGGTAACCTTCTTTTGATAGTTCAATAGATGGTGACATTATTAAATATTTATAAGTGATCTTTTGTGAAATATCTGTAATATGTATCACTAAAAAAGAACATTCACCTTGCTAAATTTGAACATTGTTTGTAGTCAGAGTTATAATACTTTTATATTTTGATACAATATGCCTGTACAAGATATTTACAACCAATACCATAATTGTGTGAGAAAAATAGAAAACATAAAACCCCACATGAATTATTTGTCATACTCGCATGATATATTGTGTATATATCCCTGCTTGTATATTTAAATATCTTGGATTCTCGGTAGAGATACCTAACCTTTATAGTCATATAAATAACAATTTACTCAAGTTTATACATTCAAAATTCATGAGAATATTGACTAAATCATCATCACTTTCATTTTAAGACCATCTTTCTCCCTTTCTTAACGAAGTAACTATCACAAAGTTTTCATCATGTATATTGGGAAGGAAAAGGGTTATGGCCATTGAACGCCATACGCCCATAATCACACGGATGGCAGTTTCGAGGGCCACTTAGAGAGCCCCTTGTTGGCGCCTTTGGCGCCAATTAGGGTAACCGACGCTCACACACGGGAGAGTATAAGCTGACCCAGCTGAGTTTTTCTTAAAAATGGCTCAACTGGTGGGCCTGCGACCATTGACCGGTCCAGCAGTGACCGTTGACCACAAAGAGTAGACTGTTGACTTTTCTGAAAAAGGAAAAAAGATAACAATTTTTTTAAAGTACAACAACTTTGAAAAATGTTCAACAAATTTGGAAAATGTTTATAAAATTTTGAAAAAAGTTCACCAATTGAGAAAAGTTCACGAATTTGAAAAAATTTCAAGGCGTGCAAAAGCTCATAATTTGGAAAAGTTTACAAAAATAAAAAAAGTTCATGAAGTTGGAAAAATGGTTGCAGATCTTTTTCAAAAGTCATAATTTGAAAAGAGTTCACAAAATTTGGAAAAGTTCATGAATTTGAAATTAAAGGTTCACAAAAATTAGAAAAAGTTTTCAAATTTGAAAAAAAGTTTGTGGATTTGAGAAAGATTCATGAATTTGATAAAAATGAAAAATAAAACAATAAAGAAAAAAAACTACAAATGAAAAAAATAAAAAATAAGAACAATAGAAAAGGAAAATAAACAAAAGAAAATGACCAAAAAGTTAAAAAAAACCCTACATGGCCCGACCCATTTAGATACCAGCGCTGTGTGGGGGTGTGCTCTAGTTAGCAAAATGCATGCTAAACGATGTTTAAGGCACCAAATAGGAGTTTGGCCACAAGTGACCCTCGTGCCACAGTCCTCCCCTTCAAAGTATGGGCTCGCCTAGAACAGCGGGGGCCCAGAGCCCAAATCTGCCAAGAATCCATCCAACATTTTAGACCTAAACCTACCTAAATCCGAGAGCAACTAATTAATGAGCGCTCCTTCAGGAGCCTCGCAACGATAAGCTTCACTTGGCACGCTCTCAGCCATTCCCCGCGTGTTGAGCTCTGGGCGCTCCCTCCGGATTTTATTTTTTATTTTTCCGCACACGTTTTCAGCTTTCTTAATGGGTTTTCTCGATTTTTTCGACGTTTTGGTTTTCCACCGGTCTTCCCTACCTTCTCGATCAAAAAAAATTTCAAAAAAAAATTGCGCAAAAAACCGCATTTTTTTCTTTCGCGAGAGTCATGGTTTTGCTTCCACGAGAGGCACAGTTTTACTTTCGCGAGAGTCATGCCCGTGCCTCTCGGAAAATAAAAAAACACATTTTCCGTTTTTTTTTCTTTCATGAGAGTCATGGTTTTGCTTCCGCGAGAGGCACGGTTGTGCTTTCGCGAGAGTCACGACCGTGCCTCCTCGAAAAGGAAAAAACACATTTTCTCTTATTTTTTTCCTTCCGCAAGAGTCACGGTTTTGCTCCCGCGAGAGGCACGGTTGTGATTTCGGGAGAGGCACGGGCGTGCCTCTTTCGGAAAGGGGAAAACCCCATGCTCACGGTTCGGTTTTTTCATTTGTTTTTTTTTGTGAAAAAAAGTTTGTCAAAACCTATCAACATTAGATCTAGTTTTGAAAATCTCGACGCGAGGAATCCAACGGTGAAAGCGGTTCGAGATTTGGATGCACGATTTAAGAGCTAAAATGTTTTGAATAAACGGATCTACGAATAAAGGGAAAAACTCCCAAGTTGCGACAAGTGACGCATATGCAGCGTGCCACTTGTCGCAACCTGGGGAGGTTAGAGTGATCTTCGCAAGGAGTACTCCTTAACTAGTGATTTTGCCTAAATCCTATTGTACACATGTTGACATGTAGCGCCAGTTACAGGCAAAAGTTCAAACTGGCCCACATCCCTCTTTGCTTTGATGGCAGGCCCATATACGGACACACGTTTGTGTGAAGCTCCCAACCGGTTTTGGGAAGGTTCCAAAAGATTTTGGTATGTTTTTTGTTTCTAGTTTTTACGGTTTGGTTTCTGTTTGATTTTTCTTCTTTTTCCTTTTCCATTTTCTTTTCTTTTTCCTTTTTCTTCAAATGCATGAACTTTTTTCCAGCTCGTGAACTCTTTCAAATTTGTGAACCATTTTGAATTTTGAAGTTTTTAAAATTCTAGAACTTTTTCTCAAATTTCATGAATTTTTTTTCAAAACATTTAACCTTTTTCAACATGGGTGAACTTTTTTTAAAATTTTTGAACCTTTTTAAACACGGGTTAGTTCCATTCAAATCATGCAAATTAGAGTCAGAAATAAGAGCAAAAGTATTTGGAAAAGTAGATACATTTGGGATGTATCAAAGAACTTCTTGAGAACTCCCTCAAATCCTTTCGGGATCTAGGATTTGGTGTCTGAGGTTCAAAGAGAGAGAGAGAGAGAGAGAGAGAGAGAGAGAGAGAGGAGAGAGAGAGAGAGAGAGAGAGAGAGAGAGAGAGAGAGTGAAATGTGTTCTTGGGTTAGCTCGAAGTGAAGGTCAACCCTCTCATGGGGTGGGAGAGATTTATTTATACTACTTCCCAATAAGTGGCCACTGGAGCCACTTAAGGTGCGTAGGTCTAAGACGTTCGACACTTACCGGATGTCCAATGTCTGCCAAGACACCGGATGTCTAGTATCTGCCAAGATTACGGACGACTGACACTTCACCGGTCGTCTGACAATGCGAAGGTGAATGGAAATGTGGTAGTGTATTGGTGGTGTGATGATATCATCGGATATCAGGAACATGTCGGTCATCCGATGCCCCAAGAGACACTGGACGTCTGGTAAGTACCGGACATCCGATAGATTGTTTCTATTGAGATACCACCAGATTTCTGGTAGAGATCAAAAATCCGATGATTTAGCTCTACGAAGAGAGTACCGGATTTTCGTCACACGCCTGACGTCTGAAGCACCAGTCGTCCGATTGGGATCAGATATCCGATATTTTGGCTTTGTTAGGAATCGATTGGATTTCCGCCAGGACAAAAAATTCGATGTTTTGGCTCTATACGTGGTATATCGGATTTTCGGTTAATACCGGTCGTCCCGAGGGCGATGTGCAACCGGACGTCCGACGAGGACCGGACGTCCGAGAAAATAGAGACACTGAACGACCAAATGATGTGAGTGAATGTAGAGGAAAACCATGGATATGTGAGCAAGTCTTTGACGAGACCCATTGTCCCCATCTTAATGGTGCAGGATCCCTATACTCAAGATCAAACAAAAAAGCCAAAGTTAGTTGTCTTGTTTCTTCGTTCTTGAGAAATATTTATATGTCCATGGTCATGATCCACACAAGGCCCTGTGGGGACTAGTCCTGAGATATACTTGACAAACAATATTAGTCCCCTATGTGTATATTGTCATTAATATCAAAATACGATTAAGGGCATGATTGCACTTTCACTTGGTCTACAGTTTCTCTCTGACTTGATCTATTGGTTGGCTCCTCCATTTGGCTATTCCAAATTATGTGGTCAACCTCACTCTAAATGGAATTTGACTAAGTTTTTCAAATATCCAAGTGCTAGCTCCAAACATGGATATGCATTTCCATAATGGAAATGCTAAATTTTAGTCATAACAATTTTCTTTGTTCTTTGATGTTTCTTAAGCAGGTTTTGGAAATGAATAAGATCACATGGATCTTGAAGACTTAGATAGGATTATTTTTGAAAATGGATAGTTAGTATAGGTTTAATTTCACTTCAAGCTTTTGTACTCAAGAATGTAATTGTAATTTCTATTTAAGTTTTCTTTATTCTTTTGTAATAATACTTTGTATTATTTATTCCAATTATTAATAAAGTTTGAATTTCTATTATTAGATTGTGTTTTATTTAGAAATGCATTTCCAGTTCATTGTGGTATTGTACATTTAGCGCTGAAGTCCTTTTCATTACTTCTTAATTGCAAGTTGATCCCAAAACTCTAAGTAAGAGCAAATGTCATGTCAAATTTTATGTTTGAATGCAAATTGACTTAGTGATTTCAAATGCAAGTTTCAACTAAACCCTAAATCTATATGCATGAATGCAAATTAAAGCAAAAAATTACCCCGCTCTAATATAACTACGGTTCATTACATATATAGTTCCCGTGCTTCCTATGCCGCCACTCAATACCTACACCTCTTCCTCCTATGAACATGTTGCACTTTTTCTAGTTGTGGTCACCCATTAATTTTGCTAGCAAGGCTGAAAGGCCTTTGTTTCCCTGGCGAAAAGCCCCATCATGAGTTCTTTAGGGTCCTTCTCCCTCCCTTCTCCTTTGGCTGATAGCCTATCACCATCATGGGAGTCCAAAACAAGAGATGAACAAGATTAAAGCATGGTTTAGTGGAAAAAACTTCTCTCCGTGATATTGGGAGAGCTTGTTAAAGGGATGGTCGCTAAAATTAAAATCCTCAATTTGGCAAGATGAAGTCACCAGAGGGATGCTCACTATGTTCCTCTATTTGCTAAATCTTGTAGCTATTGTTAGTGGAAAACAACAAATTTGACAGACCCGAGCACTATATTTGACACATATTTTTTCTAAGGCAAGGCATAATTTAGGAGTTTATGTAGATTTTAAGTGTTGGAGTACAAATTAAGGGCGTCACGCAATTTTAGGACCATGACTGCATTTCGCTCATTAAAATTTAATTCAGATGTGTCATAAAAATACAAATTTACTCAAGTTTATACGTTCAAAGTTCATGAGATATTGACTAAATCATCATCACTTACTTTTTAAGACCATCTTTCTCCCTCTCTCAACGAAGTAACTATCACCAAGTTTTCATCATGTATATTGGGAAAGAAAAGGGTTATGGCCATTGAACGCCATACACCCATAATCACACGGGTGACAGTTTCCAGGGCCACTTGGAGAGCTCCTTATTGGCGCCTTTGGCGCCAATTAGGATAATTGGCGCTCACGCACTGGAGAGTGTAAGTCGACCCAGCTGAGTTTTTCTTAAAAATTGCTCAACTGGTGGGCCTACGACCATTGACCGGTCCAACAGTGATCGTTGACCACAAAGAGTTGGCCGTTGACTTTTCTGAAAAAAGTAAAAGAAATCGTTGATCCAAGATGGCAGCCGAAGACGAGGGGACCTAAATTCCTCATAGGACCACGACGGCGGTACAAGAAACCCTAAGTATGGGGGGTATAAATCGTCTAAGCGGTCCAAATAGTCAACCAACATAGTGTGAATGAACGATCGAGCGAGCGAGGGAGGGATGGAGGTGTCCGTGGAGCGATCGAGCGAATGGGCTGGTCCCAAGTGGACACGGATCGAGCGAAAAGAAGTAGCCCAAATCTGCCCAGAACTACATCAACACTATTTTAGACCTAAACCTACCCACCTTCTCTCTCCTCCTCACTCCGCCGCCCTCTCCTCACTCCGCCGCTACTTCCATCCAATTCCTGATCCACTACGTGCTGTTAACGAGAGAGATGGCCCTTCCACCCACCAAGCCGCGGCCGATACCGACCCTATCCGATGATATCATGGAGGCGATCTTCCTCTGCCTCCGGCCACTCGAAGCCGAGTCCCTTGTGCGTGTTTCGCTCATGAGCAAGTTCTGGAGCACAGTCCTCTCCAGCAGTAGCTTCCGCAGCTGGTACGTCACTCGCCATGGTAACACCCCACTTCTTGGTTTCCTCTACCACTGGCATGAGTTGTATGAACCGAAGGGTGAGGATACAGTTGACCCCTTCGTTTCCATGAGCCTCACCCACCCTTCTAGCACATTAGCACCACAAACACGAGCCACGTCTCTTAGTGTTAGCGTTGAGCAGCAGGGTAAGCGCTCAGGCCCTTATACCATACTTTTATACTTATCCATACTCGTTTATTTAGTCAAACCACAATTCTAGTTAATATATATTTTCGGTAACCTCCTTTTCATAGTTCAATAGATGGTGACATTATTAAATACTTATAAGTGCTCTTTTGTGAAATATTTGTAATATGTATCACTAAAGAAGAACATTGACCTTGCTATATTTGAACATTGTTTGTAGTCAAATTTTATAATACTTTCATATTTTGATACAATATGCCTATACAAGATATTTACAATCAATACCCATAGTTGTGTGAAAAAAATTAGAAAACACAAAACCACACATGAATTATTTGTCATACTCGCATGATATATTGTTTATATATCCCTGCTTCTATATTTAAATATCTTGGATTCTTGGTAGAGATATCTAACCTTTGTAGTCATATAAATAACAATTTACTCAAGTTTATACGTTCAAAATTCATGAGAATATTGACTAAATCATCATCACTTTCATTTTAAGATCATCTTTCTCCCTCTCTTAACGAAGTAACTATGACAAAGTTTTCATCATGTATATTGGGAAGGAAAAGGGTTATGGCCATTGAACGCCATGCACCCATAATCACACGGATGGCAGTTTTGAGGGCCACTTGGAGAGCCCCTTGTTGGCGCCTTTGGCGCCAATTAAGGTAACTGGCGCTCACACACAGGAGAGTATAAGTTGTCCCAGCTGAGTTTTTCTTAAAAATTGCTCAACTCGTGGGCCCGCGACCATTGACCGGTCCAGTAGTGACCGTTGACCACAAAGAGTAGACCATTGACTTTTCTGAAAAAGGAAAAAAGATAACAATTTTTTTAAAGTACAACAACTTTAAAAATGTTCAACAAATTTGGAAAAAGTTTATAAAATTTGGAAAAAAGTTCATCAATTGAGAAAAGTTCACGAATTTGAAAAAATTGCAAGGCGTGGAAAATCTCATAATTTGGAAAAGTTTACGAAAATAAAAAAGTTCATGAAGTTGGAAAAATGGTTGCAGATCTTTTTAAAAAGTCATAATTTGAAAAGAGTTCAAAAAATTTGGGAAAAGTTCATGAATTTGAAATGAAAGGTTCACAAAAATTAGAAAAAGTTTTCAAATTTGAAAAAAAGTTTGCGGACTTGGGAAAGATTCATGAATTTGATAAAAATGAAAAGTAAAGCAAGAAAGAAAAAGGAAAACTACAAATAAAAAATAAAAAAATAAGAACAATAGAAAAGGAAAATAAACCAAAGAAAATGAGCAAACAGTTGAAAAAACCCTACATGGCCCGACCCATTTAGATACCAGCGTTGTGTGGGGGTGTGCGCTAGTTAGCAAAATACACTCTAAACGATGTTTAAGGAGCCAAATAGGAGTTTGGCCACAAGTGACCGTCGTGCCACAGTCCTCCCCTTCAAAGTAACGGCTCGCCTAGAACAGCGGGGGCCCAGAGCCCAAATCTGCCAAGAATCCATCCAACATTTTAGACCTAAACCTACCTAACTTCGAGATCAACTAATTAATGAGCGCTCCTTCGTGAGCCTTTCAACGATCAACGCCACTTGGCACGCTCTCAGCCATTCACCACATGTCGCGCTCTAGGCGCTCCCTCCAGATTTTGTTTTTTTATTTTTCCCCACGCGTTTTTGGCTTTCTTAACGGTTTTTTCGATGTTTTGGTTTTCCATCAGTGTTCCTTAGCTTGTCGATCAAAAAATTTCGAATTTTGTTTTTTGCGCAAAAAAACGCGTTTTCTATTTTTTTTCTTTCGCGAGAGTCAAAGTTTTGCTTCCACAAGAAGCACAGTTTTGCTTTTGCGAGAGTCACCCCCGTTTCTCCTGTTTTTTTCGTTTCGCGAGAGTCATGGTTTTGCTTCCGCGAGAGGCACGGTTGTGCTTTCGCGAGAGTCACGGTCGTGCCTCTCAGAACCGGAAAAAACACGTTTTATGTTTTTTTCGCAAGAGTCACGGTTTTGCTTCCGCGAGAGGCACGGTTGTGCTTTAGCGAGAGTCACGGTTGTGCCTCTCGGAAACGAAAAAAACACGTTTTCTATTATTTTTCTTTCATGAGTCACGGTTTTGCTTTCACGAGAGGCACGGTTGTACTTTCGTGAGAGTCATGACCGTGCCTCCTCAGAAACGAAAAAAACACGTTTTCTCTTTTTTTATCTTCCGAGAGTCACGGTTTTGCTCCCGCGAGAGGCACGGTTGTGATTTCTTGAGAGGCAAGGGCGTGCCTCTTTCGGAAAGGGAAAAAACGCATGCTCCTGGTTCGGTTTTTTCGTTTGGTTTTTTTCATGAAAAAAATGTTTTTCATAACCTATCGACATGGGATCTAGTTTTGAAGATCTCAACGCAAGGAATCCAATGGTGAAAGCGGTTCGTGATTTGGACGCACGGTTTAAGAGATAAAACGGTTTGAATAAACGGATCTAGAAAAAAGGGAAAACTCCCCGGTTGCGACAAGTGGCACATATGCAGCGCGCCACTTGTCGCAACCTGGGGAGGTTGGAGTGATCTTCGCAACGAGTACTCCTCAACTAGTGATTTCGCCTAAATCCTATTCTACACATGTTGACATGTAGCGCCAGTTACAGGCAGAACTTCAAACTGGCCCACACTCCTGTTCGCTTTGATGGCATGCCTGTATACGGACGCACGTTTGTGTGAAGCTCCAACCGGTTTTGGGAAGGTTCCAGAAGATTCCGGTATTTTTTTGTTTCTAGTTTTTACGGGTTCTGTTTGATTTTTCTTCTTTTTCCTTTTCCATTTTCTTTTGTTTTTCCTTTTTCTTCAAATGCATGAACTTTTTTCCAGCTCGTGAACTCTTTCAAATTCGTGAACCATTTTGAATTTTGAAGTTTTTTAGAATTTTAGAACTTTTCTCAAATTTCATGAACTTTTTTTCAAAACATTTAACCCTTTTCAACACGGGTGAACTTTTTTCTAATTTTTGAACTTTTTTCAACATGGGTTAGTTTCATTCAAATCATGCAAATTAGAGTCCAAAACAAAAGCAAAAGTATTTGGAAAAGTAGATACATTTGGGATGTGTCAAAGAACTTCTTGAGAACTCTCTCAAATCCTTTTGGGATCTAGAATTTGGTGTATGAGGTTGAGAGAGAGAGAGAGAGAGAGAGAGAGAGAGAGAGAGAGAGAGAGAGAGAGAGAGAGAGAGAGAGAGAAATGTGTTCTTGGGTTAGCTCCAAGTGAATGGTCAACCCTCTCAGGGTGTGGGAGAGAGCTATTTATACTACTTCCCAATAAGTGGCCATTGGAGCCACTTAAGGTGCGCAGGTGTCGGACTTCCGACACTTACCGGATGTCCAGTGTCTGCCAAGACACCGGATGTCTAGTGTCTGCTAAGACAACGGACGACCGATACTTCACTGGTCGTCTGACAGTGCGAAGGCGAATGGAAATGTGGTAGTGTATTGCTGGTGTGATGATATCATCGGATATCTGGAACATGCCGGTCATCCGGTGCCCCAAGAGATACTGCACGTCCGGTAAGTACCAGACATCCGATAGATTGTTTCTGTTGAGATACCACCGGATTTCTAGTACAGATCAAAAATCCTATGCTTTGGCTCTGCGAAGAGAGTACCAGATTTTCGTCACACGCCTAACGTCTGAAGCACCAGTCGTCTGATAGGGATCAGATATCCGATATTTTGGCTTTGTTAGGAATCGATTGGATTTCCGCCAGGACCAAAAATTCGATGTTTTGGCTCTATACGTGGTGTATCATATTTTTGATGAATACTGGTCGCCCCGAGGGCGATGTGCAACTGGACGTCCGACAAAGACCGCACGTCCGAGAAAACAGAGACACTGAACGACCAAATGATGTGAGTGAATGTAGAGGAAAACCATGGATATGTGAGCAAGTCCTTCACGAGACCCATTGTCCCCCTCTTAGTGGGATCCCTATACTCAAGATCAAACAAAAAAGCCTAAGTTAGTTGTCTTTTTTCTTCGTTCTTGAGCAATATTTATATGTCCATAGTCATGATCCACACACGGTCCTGTGGAGACTAATCCTGAGATATACTTGACAAACAATATTAGCCCCCTATGTGTATATTGTCATCAATATCAAAATACGATTAAGGGCATGATTGCACTTTCACTTGGTCTGCAGTTTCTCTCTGACTTGATCTATTGGTTGGCTCATCCATTTGGCTATTTCAAATTATGTGGTCAACCTCACTCTAAATGGAATTTGACTAAGTTTTTCAAATATTAAAGTGCTAGCTCCAAACATGGATATGCATTTCCATAATGGAAATGCTAAATTTTAGTCATAACAATTTCCTTTTGTCTTTGATGTTTCTTAAGCAGGTTTTGGAAATGAATAAGATCACATGGATCTTGAAGACTTAGATAGGATTATTTTTGAAAATGGATAGTTAGTATAGGTTTTATTTCTCTTCAAGCTTTTGTACTCAAGAATGTAATTGTAATTTCTATTTAAGTTTTCTTTATTGTTTTGTAATAATACTTTGTATCATTTATTCCAATTATTAATAAAGTTTGAATTTCTATTATTCGATTGTGTTTTATTAGAAATGCATTTCCACTTCATTGTGAAATTGTACATTTAGCGCTAAAGTCCTTTTCATTACTTCTTAATTGCAAGTTGATCCCAAAACTCTAAGTAAGAGCAAAGGTCATGTCAAATTTTATGTTTGAATGCAAATTGACTTAGTGATTTCAAATGCAAGTTTCAACTAAACCCTAAATCTATATGCATGAATGCAAATTAAGCAAAAAATTACCCCGCTCTAATATAACTACGGTTCATTACATATATAGTTCCCGTGCTTCCTATGCTGCCACTCAATACCTACACCTCTTCCTCCTATGAACATGCTACACTTTTGCTAGTTGTGGTCACCCATTTCTTTTGCTAGCGAGGCTGAAAGGCCTTTGTTTCCCTGGCGAAAACCCCCATGAGTTCTTTAGGGTCATTCTCCCTCCCTCCTCCTTTGGTCGATAGCCTCTCACCATCATGGCAGTCCAAAACAAGAGATGGACATGATTGAAGCATGGTTTAGTGGAAAAAACTTCTCGCCATGACATTGGGAGAGTTTGTTAAAGGGATGGTTGCTAAAATTAAAATCCTCAATTTGGCAAGATGAAGTCACCACAGGGACGCTCACTATGTTCCTGTATTTGCTAAATCTCGTAGCTATCGTTAGTGGAAAACAACAAATTTGACATATGCGAGCACTATATTTGACACACATTTTTTCTAAAGCATGGCATAATTTAGGAGTTTATGTAGATTTTAAGTGTTGGAGTATAAATTAAGGGCGTCACATAATTTTAGGACCATGACTACAGTTTGCTAATTAAAATTTAATTTAGATGTGTCATATAAATATGAATTTACTCAAGTTTATACGTTCAAAATTCATGAGAATATTGACTAAATCATCATCACTTACTTTTAAGACCATCTTTCTCCCTCTCTCAACGAAGTAACTATCACAAAGTTTTCATCATGTATATTGGGAAGGAAAAGGGTTATGGCCATTGAACGCCATACGCCCATAATCACACGGGTGGCGGTTTCTAGGGCCACATGGAGAGCTCCTTACTGGCGCCTTTGGCGCCAATTAGGGTAACTGGCACTCACACATAGGAGAGTATAAGCCGACCCAGCTGAGTTTTTCTTAAAAAATGCTCAACTGGTGGGCCTACGACCATTGACCGGTCCAACAGTGATCATTGACCACAAAGAGTTGGCTGTTGACTTTTCTGAAAAAAGTAAAAAAATCCTTGATCCAAGATGGCAGCCGAAGACGAGGGGACCTAAATTCCTCATAGGACCACAGCGGCTGCACGAGAAACCCTAAGTATGGGGGGGGGGAATAAATAGGTCTAAGTGGTCCGAATAGTCAACCAGCATAGTGTGAATGAACGATCGAGCGAGCGAGGGAGGTGTCCGTGGACGATCAAGCAAATGGGCTGGTCCTAACTGGACACGGATCGGGCAAAAATAAGTAGCCCAAATGTGCCCAGGCCCAAATCGGCCCAGAACTACATCGACACTATTTCAGACCTAAACCTACCCACCTCCTCTCTCCTCCTCACTCCGCCGCCCTCTCCTTACTCCACTGCCACTTCTACCCAATTCCTTATCCATTATGTGCTATTGACAAGAGAGATGGCCCTTCCACCCACCAAGCCGCGACCGAGACCGACCCTATCCGATGATATCATGGAGGTGATCTTCCTCCGCATCCGGCCGCACAAAGCCGAGTCCCTTGCGTGTGTTTCACTCACAAGCAAGTTTTGGAGCACAGTCCTCTCCAGCAGTAGCTTCCGCAGCCGCTACGTCACTCGCCATGCTAACACCCCACTTCTTGGTTTCCTCTACCGCTGGCCTAAGTTGTATGAACCGAATGGTGAGGATACAGTCGGCCCCTTCATTTCGATGAGCCTCCTCCACCCATGTTATCCAGACGATATGAGCGAGATGGATTGTGCCATGGACTGCCGGCATGGCCCGGCTCTGCTTGCTGATCTCTATACAGACCCAGATCCAGTGAAGTTCTTGATCTGAGACCCGATCACCGGCCGCAGCAGGACTCTCGTTGCACCCCGAGAGTACGACAACCGGCATGCATGTTGCCGTGATATGTGCCGACAGTGCCTGCAAGCACCTTGCCTTCCATGAAGGGAACTCCAAAGTTGTGTTTGTGGGTGTTGAGCATGTTGGGCTTGCAGGTTTTCAAGCTCAAGCATTTGTTTATGTATACTCGACGGAGATCGGGCAGTGGAGCCAGCCATCACCTCTTCTACATCTTAAAGAAACTGTAGGAATCTTGCAGAATACCTCTGTCCTAGTCAATGACAAGTTATACTTTGTTATCAGATATGAGGAGGATGACCTTGATAATTGAGGGAGTCCTGGATTAGGGGGTATCCGGACAGCCAGACTATATACTTTGGCCGGACTGTTGGACTATGAAGATACAAGATTGAAGACTTCGTCCTGTGTCCGGATGGGACTCTCCTTTGCGTAGAAGGCAAGCTTGGCAATTCGGATATGTAGATCTCCTTCTCTGTAACTGACTCTGTTTAACCCTAGCCCCCTCCGGTGTCTATATAAACCGGAGGGTTTAGTCCATAGGACAACAACAATCATAATCATAGGCTAGCTTCTAGGGTTTAGCCTCTATGATCTCGTGGTAGATCAACTCTTGTAATACTCATATCATCAAGATCAATCAAGCAGGAAGTAGGGTATTACCTCCATAGGGAGGGCCCAAACCTGGGTAAACATCGTGTCCCCCGCCTCCTGTTACCATTAGCCTTAGACGCACAGTTCGGGACCCCCTACCCGAGATCCGCCAGTTTTGACACCGACATTGGTGCTTTCATTGAGAGTTCCACTATGCCGTCGCCATAAGGTTTGATGGCTCACCTCATTATCAAGAACAACATCACCTCCGGAGGTGCCCTGGCTGTAGGCCAGACTCTCTGGCTGGGTGGCTTCGTCATGACCGCCCATTCGGCCTCCGCGCCAACGATGAATTCTCAGGCCTCCACGCCAGCTCGGAATTCGCCGAGCAGATGGATCCGATAGAGCTCTCCTCCCTCAATGAGCTCTTGGATCGCATCGCTGCCCTGGGAGTTGCTACAGACTATGATCGGTGTCGGTGTCAAAACCGGCGGATCTCGGGTAGGGGGTCCCGAACTGTGCGTCTAGGCGGATGGTAACAGGAGACAAGGGACACGATGTTTTTACCCAGGTTCGGGCCCTCTCGGTGGAGGTAAAACCCTACTCCTGCTTGATTAATATTGATAATATGGGTAGTACAAGAGTTGATCTACCACGAGATCGGAGAGGCTAAACCCTAGAAGCTAGCCTATGGTATGATTGTTGTTCGTCCTATGGACTAAAACTCTCCAGTTTATATAGACACCGGAGAGGGCTAGGGTTACACAGAGTCGGTTACCATGGGAGGAGATCTTCATATTGTATCTCCAAGCTTGCCTTCCATGCCAAGGAAAGTCCCTATCCGGACACGGGACGAAGTCTTCAATCTTGTATCTTCATGGTCCGGGAGTCCGGCCAAAGGTCATAGTCCGGCCATCCGGACACCCCCTAATCCAGGACTCCCTCAGTAGCCCTCGAACCAGGCTTCAATGACGAGGAGTCCGGCACGCAAATTGTCTTCGGCATTGCAAGGCGGGTTCTTCTCCAGCTCCATACTCTTGTAGGATAGTGTCCGGCTTCTGATAAATGCTGCGCTCCTTGGCTTCCACGTCCAATAAAGGCCATCTTCCACATGTCAAACGAATGCGAAAAGCCAGGGTATTTTTACATTCCCCCCCTAGCTGCTCAAATAAGCTGCCTATATAAAAAGAGACGAGGATCTAGATCCGAACCACACCATCTCCCCTTCGCAAGCTTTCAATGGAGCGCTTCTGACCAGAAAATCCATTCCATCATGGATAGCCGACGCGGCTCCTCTTCTCGCGCTCCTAGCCCCAAGCCTGGGGATTGGGAGAGATGCTCCGTCCCACATAGCAAGCTAGTAGTGCTTCAACCCAAGGGGCTACTCCCCCCGGCATATATGGTCCTAGTTCGATCCGGGATTGCCACCTATGGCGGCGGACAGCAGGCGAAGAGCGTCCCCAATCCCTCTCAAGGAGATCGGGTGTGCCTAGTTCCTTATTTAATAAGGGGACTCGGATTTCCAATTCATCCGTTTCTCCGAGGTCTACTGGAGTTCTACGGCCTCCAACTACACAACCTCACACCTGCCTCCATATTGCACGTTGCGGGCTTTGTGGACCTCTGCGAGCTATTCTTGGGCGTCGAAGCCCATTTCGCACTATGGAAGAGGTTGTTCTGCCTTGTGCCCCGCTCTCAGGAGGGGTTAATTTATCAAGTGGGCGGAGGCGAACTATGGCGCATCGTCGGGACCGGATACCTATCCGGTACCCCTAGGAAGGCGTCCGAGGACTGGCCTTCGGAATGGTTTTATATGGATGACGTCCCCCTGTCGGACCTTGTGCGGATCGGCCTCCCTGAGTTTAACAACGCTCCGTTAAAGAAACGCATGAGCTGGCACCCACGAAATCCTCAAAGGGAAACTGACAGGGACGTCCTGTACCTGATGAGCCGGATAAGATTGTTGGCTCATTCTGGATTGACCATGATCGAGGTCAGGGCCACATGCATTACGTGGGGGGTGTAGCCACTTTAGTACAGAGGCCACCCCATGTGGGATTTCAACGGGGAGGACGACGCCACCCGGTGCGGTCGCAAGGGACCAGATTCGGTTGCCACTCTAACGAAGGTCTTATCCACTTTGTACAAGGGAGAAGAAGAGGAATTCACCCGTGTCAACCCATGGGGCGGATTCTCCGTGTATAGCCCTCCGAGCTGGGTAAGCGAACACTTTCACTTATCTACCCGCTTTCGAAATTCCCATAATTGAGTACTTAGTCTGGCAATGTTAACGCAGGAGCTACGCCAGACGGTGAAGGAGATCAACAGCCCTCCCCCACAGCCCAAGGACCCAGAACGGTCCCTTGATCCAGATTCCCAAGAGGACCCAGACTTATGTGTGGAGTTAATTGATGGGGTTTTTCATCAATTGAGTAAGGACAACACCTTAGTGGCCATTACGGCCGACTATCCCGGACTACTTCCAGCCTCAAAGGTAACCGAGACCGAAGTCCCGATACTTTAAAGGAGATCCATCCATGCCTTATTTTGAATGCTGTAAACCAATAGTGTTTCATTTTGCAGGGGGAAATCCTTGAGGCGGAGTGCCGGGCCCGCGGTGGGCAGCCAACAAGGGCCGCTGAAGCCAGGCGGGCCAAAGAGAAGTGCGGACCAGATCGAGACTCCGGTGCAACGGTACGGCGTACGAATTTAACGCTTAGGGTTTATGACCTCAAGTCATGCTAATGCTCATGCTCTCCTTAGGAAGAAGAGAGACCGCCGAACTATATCCACCGGCTAGACTTCAAGGCCGGGTCCGGAAGCGGAGGCGGACATGGGGCGCGCGTCGGGCGTTCCTCCGACAGAGAACGCAGACGGGCTATCTGCCACCAATTCAGAGGTGGAGAGTGCCATGAACCATAGGCATCGCCGGACTGTTCTGCAGGACGCATGTTTTTCCCCAGAGGCATTGAACGCCTTTAATACGGAGATGCGTACCTCTGTGCGGCTCAAAATGGTCTAGCCAGAGCCACAGAGCAGTATGTAAAAGACATACGAGTGAGTAAATCTGATGGTTATATATGTCAGTAGCCCCCGAGACTTGAAATAGTTAAGATAACTGTTTTAAGGATCATATGTTATGCAGGGTCCTACAAAGAAGAACACGCAACTGTCTCAGGAGCTGGAAGAGTGCAAGGCCCAACTCGAGGCCGCACTGGCCGCTTCAGCTATTGCCAAGGGAACCCCCTCAGGTAATATATGCTCCGAAAAATAATTTCGTTGTGAAGTGCGGCATGTGTGCAATTCTGACGATAACAGTGCAGATGGGGCCGGAGTAAATCCGGACAAGCAACAACTCCTATGCCAACTAAGGGCTGGCGAGAGCATGCTGACGAGGGTGAGGCAAGAGAAGAACAAACTTCAAGACGCCAATACCCAGCTGGGCGAGGAACTAAAGGATGTTCGTATTCAGCTGTCTGCTTCCGTAAAGGAGAATCGACGACTTCGACGCGACATTTTTAGTAAGTGCTTGAATGAATTCTCAAAAAAAAATTTGGCGAGGAAGTCGATTGATAGAGCTATGTCTGTTGGTCTGCTGACAGGTCATCCCGCGGAGGAAATGCCCAGTTCAACGGGGGACCTTCTTCCCGAGCTGTTGCAACTGCACGAACGAGTTCGGCAGGCAATACAGGGCGTCGTCCAGGCTATGTGGCCATCCCTCTCCGTGCCTGAAGGCCTTGGGGAGCTTGCAAAGAAGCTTGAGGGAGTGTGGCAGTGCTTCTAGTTGTGGAAGATATCGGCCTATCGTCAAGGTGCCAGGGAGGCCTGGGCCATGGTGAAGACTCAGTACACGAAGGCGGACCCGAACCACATGGCCGAGGTCGGCCCTATGGGTCCGGACGGAAAGGAGATCCCTGTCAGTTTAGTATACGGCCAGGTAGAGCTGGCTGCAAAGTATTCTCAATAGGACTGTAAATTAGACTGCATGTTGGATGGTATTGAAGAAGAATATACCGAGTCGGATTGACTCTGTAATTTAAAATGACATGAAAAATGCCTTCTAGCCGGATTGTAGATCGTTTGTCATTGCGGACCTTTTCGCTTCGACCTCTGGACCCTATAGTCTGGAGTGTGTCCAAATACCCTCTCGATTATGTAAGAACTGGGGCATGCATGGAGACAAGGCGTAGGGGTCAAAATTGCTTTAGCAGACAAGTGCCCAACTAGTTATGTTATATTACATGGTTAGTAAGAAACATCTTCCAGGGAGAATAGTTCTGTTAGGGGTTCCTTTCCCTGGGAGGCATGCCCTAAAGTGCATGTTCGAACTGCTAAAAAGAGCAGAAAAGCATATGGGGGCAGATAAATAAACAAGAAAAATCATCTTTTAGTTCACCGACCGAATATTCCCTTAAGAACGCTAGCTTTCAGCTTCACCCAGTCTGAGGTACACATCCGGCTGACCCGGCAGTAACAATCGCAGAGGTGCTCCCTTTACCACCTAGCCGAACGAACGGGAACGTAGGGGTAAGCACAGGAGCCAGGCAACCCATCTTGGCCAAAACTTAAGTCACATCGATGCATATAATGGTGTACAAAAGGCTTATGCGGAAGTGTAACACATGTTTTGGGCATGAGGCCCGTTTATATAAACTTCTGATAAAGAAGCCCCCAGGTATGATGAGCGCGGGTGGCACGTCAAGTATGTGCGAACAATGCGCAAGCAAGCCCCTAAGGGCTTGGGAGAAGAAAAAGGTAGGGAGAAGGAGAGAAATGCCAGACAACCAATGTGAAAAAAATAAAAAAGGGGACAGAGGAAGGAGACGAACTCGGAGTCCGGCGCTAGGCGTAGAATCTTCGTAGGCGTGCTGCGTTCCATGGGTTCGGCTCGAGTCGGTTGTCCGATGCGTTTCGCAGATGGTACACTCCACCAGTCAGTACTTGGTCGATTATGAACGGACCCTCCCATTTGGGCTTTAGTTTGTCCTTTTTCTTGTCCGGCAGGTGTAGAACTATTTCGCCAACGTTGTAAGTTTTGGCCCGTACTTCTCTGCTTTGATATCTTCGAGCCTGCTATTGATAGAATGCGGAACGGGCTTTTGCCTCGTCGCGCTCCTCCTCCAATGCGTCCAAGCTGTCCTGCCGATCGAGCTCGGCTTCTCTTTCTTCGTACATGTGCACGCGAGGTGAGTCATGAATTATGTCGCAGGGCAGCACTGCCTCTGCGCCGTACACCATAAAAATGGTGTGAAGCCGGTAGTGCGATTCGGCGTGGTCTGCAGCCCCCAGAGTACGGAGTCAAGCTCCTCTACCCAGTGCCTGTTAGATTCCTTGAGGGATCGCACTAGTCTGGGTTTGATGCCGCTCATGATGAGACCGTTGGCTCGCTCGACTTGACCGTTAGTTTTTGGGTGATAGACTGAAGCGTAGTCGAGCTTGATGCCCATGTTTTTGCACCAGAGTTTAACTTCGTCAGCCATGAAGTTTGTGCCATTGTCAGTTATGATGCTGTGGGGGACGCTGTAACGGTGTACAACCCCGGATATGAAGTCTATCACCGGTCCGGATTCGGCCGTCTTTATAGGCTTGGCCTCTATCCATTTGGTGAATTTGTCCACCATGACCAGTAGATATTTTTTCTTGTGGGTTCCTCCTTTAAGGGGTCCAACCATGTCAAGCCCTCAGACCGCAAAAGGCCAGGTGATGGGTATGGTTTGTAGGGCAGTAGGCGGCATGTGGCTTTGATTAGCGAATAATTGGCAACCAACGCATCGCTGCACTAAGTCCTGAGCGTCTGCCCGGGCCGTCGGCCAATAAAATCCAGTACGGAAGGCCTTGCTTACAAGGGCCCGGGTTGCGGCGTGGTGCCCGCCTAGTCCGGCATGAATTTCAGCCAGAAGATTTCACCCTTCTTCTTTGGAGATACACCTTTGAAGGACTTCGGTTGTGCTCTTCTTATAAAGTTCTCCCTCGTGGACTTTGTAGGCTTTAGATCGCCGCACTATGTAGCGGGCCTCGTTTTGGTCCTCGGGAAGTTCCTGCCTAGTTAGGTAGGCTAGGAATGGTTCTGTCCACGGGGCAATGACTGCCATTATTAAGTGGGCTGACGGTGTTGTTTCGTCGGCAGAGCCGCCAACTGTGTCAGAATGTTCGGTGAGGGGTAGTGTGGTTGTGTCTAAGTTGTTATTTCCGGACTCTCCCTCCCATGTTACGGATGGCTTGAAAAGCCTGTCTAGGAAGATGTTGGGTGGGACGACATCGTGCTTTGCGCCGATGCGTGCCAACACGTCTGCTGCCTGGTTGTTCTCCTGGGCTATATGGTGAAATTCGAGCCCCTCAAACCGGACTGACATCTTTAAGATGGTGTTGTGATAAGCTGCCATTTTTGGATCTTTGGCGTCAAAGTCTCCATTTATTTGGGATACCACGAGGTTTGAATCCCCACGGACCTCTAGGCGCTGAATGCCCATGGAGACTGCCATCCGGAGACCATGTAGAAGGGCCTCGTATTCGGCTGCGTTGTTGGAGTCCGTGTACATTATCTGAAGTACGTATTGGACTGTATCTCCTGTAGGGGACGTCAGGACGATGCCAGCCCCCAGGCCAGCCAACATTTTGGAGCCGTCGAAGTGCATGATCCAGTTGGAATATGCGTCGTACTCTTTAGGGAGCTCGGCTTCGGTCCATTCGGCGATGAAGTCAGCCAAAACCTGCAATTTGATAGCTCGCCATGGCTTGTAAGTTATATAAAACGGGAGGAGCTCCATGGCCCATTTGGCAATCCGGCCCGTTGCGTTGCGGTTGTTTATGATATCATTAAGAGGTACTTCGGATGCCACTGTTATTCAACACTCTTGGAAATAGTGTTGCAGCTTCCGGGATGCCATGAACACCGCGTATGCTATCTTTTGATAATGTGGGTACCGTGACTTGCATGGAGTTAGGATAGTGGACACGTAGTAAACTGGTTTTTGGAGAGGAAACTTGTGTCCGTCCGTTTCTCGTTCGACGACGAGCACCGCGCTTACAACTTGATGGGTTGCCGCGATGTATAATAGCATTAGTTCGCCCGTGCTAGGCGCGGCCAGGACCGGATTTGTTGCCAGTATGGCTTTGGTTTCTTCGAGTCCGGCC
The DNA here is from genome assembly GCF_018294505.1 of Triticum aestivum. Lineage (NCBI taxonomy): Eukaryota > Viridiplantae > Streptophyta > Magnoliopsida > Poales > Poaceae > Triticum > Triticum aestivum. The sequence goes on from NC_057807.1 coordinate 659,851,698, forward strand.
GTGGCGGCATCCGTCCACTCGAAGTGTTCGGTGCGCCGCAGGAGGCGATAAAGGGGTAATGCCTTTTCTCCTAAGTGGGAGATAAAGCGGCTTAGAGCCGGCACACATCCAGTCAATTTTTGTATTTGCTTGAGGTCTTTTGGGATATCCAATTGCGACAGAGCTCGGATCTTGGCTGGGTTTGCCTCAATTCCTCTACCGGATACAATGAAGCCCAAGAGCTTTCCGGCCGGCACGCCGAAAACGCACTTTTCTGGGTTGAGCTTAATGTCATATGCTCGGAGATTGTCGAACATGAGCCTCAAGTCGTCTACTAGAGTTTCAACATGTTTGGATTTGATGACCACGTCATCTACGTATGCTTCAACTGTTTTGCCGATCTGGTTGGACAGACATGTCTGAATCATGCGCTGGTATGTCGCGGCGGCGTTTTTGAGCCCGAAGGGCATCGTGTTGAAGAAGAATGGGCCATATGGGGTGATGAATGCCGTTGCGGCTTGGTCTGACTCTTCCATCTTGATTTGGTGGTAGCTAGAGTATGCATCGAGGAAACACAATGAATCATGTCCTGCAGTGGCGTCGATGATTTGATCAATTCGGGGGAGGGGGAAGGGATCCTTTGGGCAGGCCTTATTTAGGTCTTTGAAATCGACACATAGGCACCAGGATTTGTCCTTCTTTAGTACCATCACCAGGTTTGCTAGCCAGTCCGGATGTTTTATATCTTTGATGAATCCGGCTTCCAGTAGTTTTGCTAGCTCCTCTCCCATGGCTTGTCTCTTGGGTTCGGAGAAACACCGAAGAGTCTGCTTAACGGGCTTGAATCCTTTTAGGATGTTCAGGCTGTGCTCGGCCAGCCTGCGTGGGATTCCTGGCATGTCTAAGGGGTGCTAGGCAAAAATGTCCCAATTTTCTCGTAGGAATTCTCTGAGTTCGGCTTCTACATAAGGTTTTAATTCTCTGAGGCCGTTTTTGTGGTGTCCGTTGGATGGACTTAGAACTTGACTATTTCGTCTGCCGGCTTGAAGGAGGTGGACTTGGATCTTTTATCGAGTATCACGTCGTCGCTGTCCACCGTGGAGCGCAACACAATTAGTTCCTCAGCCGCCAGGGCTTCGGATAGTGCCTCGAGGGCCAGTGCGGCTGTCTTGTTTTCGGCGCGGAGCGCTGTGTCCGGATCACTAGCAAGAGTGATGATTCCGTTGGGTCCGGGCATTTTGAGCTTCATGTACCCGTAATGGGGTATAGCTTGAAAAATTGTGAATGCTTCTCGCCCTAACAGAGCGTGGTATCCGCTGCTGAACGGGGCCACTTGAAATGTGACTTCCTCGGATCTGTAATTATCCGGCGTGCCGAACACCATGTCCAGTGTGATTTTCCCTGAACAACATGCTTCCCGGCTGGGGATTATTCCTCTAAAGGTTGTGTTGCTTCGCTCAATGCGGCTCCAGTCTATTTCCATTTTTCGTAGTGTTTCCTCATATATGAGGTTCAATCCGCTGCCGCCGTCCATGAGTACCTTTGTAAGCCGGAAGCCGTCCACTATCGGACTGAGGACCAATGCAGCTGGTGCTCGGGCTGACCAGAATTTAGGTTCGTCACTGGCATGAAAAGTAATAGCCGTGTCACTCCATGGATTTATTGTTGCTACCTGGTAGACTTCGGCAAGGCTGCGGAGCGTTCGCTTCCTCGCATTGTTCGATGTGAAGGTCTCGAAGACTGTTGACACCGTACTGGCGTTTCTGGGGTGGTGCTCTGCGGATTCTGGAGTTAGAAGCTCCTCGCCACTCCTGGCCACCTGCCGGAGTATCCAACATGCTCTAAGGCTGTGAGTTGGTGCGACTTCCCCTGAACTATGAATTTTACAGGGTCCATTGAGCCATCCCTCCAGTACGGTCCCATACCCTATAGAGGGTGTTTGTTTTTTGCTGTTGGGCTTAGGTGCCTGGCGATAATGCGCCCTTTTGTTTTGGACTGGGATTGTATTCAGGGCCGGATTGTCCCAGAACTTCGTTTCGGTTTTCCGAACGCTTTCTGTCGCACAGTACTTTTGTACTATGGATGTCAAGTCGGCGAGGCGTGTAATTTCGCGACGACTTATGGCGTTGAGGATTCCGATGTCCGTGCAGTTGTTACAGAAGAATGTAATTGCATCCTTCTCACGGCAGTCCTTTATCCTGTTTATAACCAGGAGGAATCTGGCCTAGTAGTGGTGTACTGTTTCCCCGGGCTCTTGCCGTATTTGGGATAAATCCATTATAGTTGGGTGGGCGGGTGGATTTAAATCCGGAACCTCGCCCGATCTAAGACTCAGGGGCCAAGAAATTTCTGAATCCGGAAGCTTGTTTTCTTGGACGTTATTCAATGAATCAGGCCCGCTGCCTGACTTCAGGTTCAGGGCTTGGGCAATATCCTCCCCTCCGCGGATATCCGACTTGGAGGGGTCGGGAATCCACCACTTCAACGTGGTGGGTGACCTTGGGAGAGTCGATCTCTCTCTGATCGGGTTTAAGCCCCATCTGGCCGTAATCTGTAGCGACTCCGAGGGCGGCGATGTGATCCAAGAGCTTGTTTAGGGAAGAGAGATCCATCGGATCTAACTGCTCGGCGAGTTCCGAGCTGATCTGGAGATTGCTTTCGATGACCCGAGAGGTCATTGCCGGTGCGGCGGCCGAACAGGCGGTCATCAAAAACCTGCCTAGCTGGAGAGTTTGGCCGACAGCCAAAGCTTCTTTAGCAACAACGCCGTCTTTAAAGACGGGGTGCGACATCCTTCCTCTTGGTGACGACACAGAGGAACTCTCAATGAAAGCACCAATGTCGGTGTCAAAATCGGCAGATCTCGGGTAGGGGGTCCCGAACTGTGCGTCTAGGTGGATGGTAACAGGAGACAAGGGACACGATGTTTTTACCCAGGTTCGGGCCCTCTCGGTGGAGGTAAAACCCTACTCCTGCTTGATTAATATTGATGATATGGGTAGTACAAGAGTTGATCTACCACGAGATCGGAGAGGCTAAACCCTAGAAGCTAGCCTATGGTATGATTGTTGTTCGTCCTACGGACTAAAACTCTCCGGTTTATATAGACACCGGAGAGGGCTAGGGTTACACAGAGTCGGTTACAATGGGAGGAGATCTTCATATCGTATCGCCAAGCTTGCCTTCCACGCCAAGGAAAGTCACTATCCGGACACGAGACGAAGTCTTCAATCTTGTATCTTCATGGTCCGGGAGTCCGGCCAAAGGTCATAGTCCAGCCATCCGGACACCCCCTAATCCAGGACTCCCTCAATCGGATCGGGCTTAAGCCTGACCAAAGGGAGATTAATTCTCCGCCGGTCACCCATCAGATAGCAGTGGTGGAGGAACAACACAGCGATTCCCCCTCTATTTTGAGGACGAACTATGTCCGAATTACCGAGCTCTCTGAGCCAGATACCCGTCTACGGGAGGACATGGCCCAGGATCCGAACTTAGAATCGGGCAGTGGGCCAGAAAAATTGGGCAACATCCGGGAGTCCGAACTGTCGAGACCAGGAACTCCTTTGCCCCTGGGTCTCAAATCGGGTCAGGGTTCGAATTTAAATCTACCCACCCACCCAGATATAGGCGATCTTTCCCAGATTAGACAAGAGCCCCAAGAGACAGTACACCACTTCTGGGCCAGATTCCTCCTTGTAATGAGCAAGGTCCAGGACTGTCACGAGGAAGATGCAATCTCATTCTTTTGCAATAATTGCACAGGCAAGGGAATTCTCAATGCCTTAAGTTGCCGTGACATAGCACACTTTGCCGACTTGGCGACCATAGTACAGAAGTACCGTGCAATGGAAAGTGCCTGGAAAATCCAAACAAAATTCTGGGACCCTCCTGCTCTCACTAAATCCCCAATCTGAACTAAAAGGGTGCGCTCTCGTCATCCACCCAATCCAATTACAAAGAAGCCTAAGCCCTTCATAGGGCATGGAACCGTACTGGAGGGATGGCTCAACGGGCCATGCAAAACCACATCACACCGGACGCCATACCAACACACAGCCTTAGAGCATGTTGGGTACTCCAGCAAGTGGCCAGGAGTGGCGAGGATCTCCTCATTAACAATGCCGCAGAGCTCCATCCCATGGAGGATAACAATACGGTAATGACAGCCTTCGAGACTTTCGCCTCAAACAACAGGCGCAAGCGAGCACTCCACAGCCTCGCCGAAGTCTGCCACGTTGGAGCAATAAACCCATGGACACGGCTATAACTTTCAATGCTAGTGACGAGCCTCAATTCCAAACAGTCCGGGCACCAACCGCGCTAGTCCTTAGTCCAATTGTGGACGGTTTCCGGCTTACTAAAATGCTCATGGACGACGGCAGCGGATTAAACCTCATTTACAAGGAGACTCTTAATAAGATGGAAATAGACAAGAGCCACATTGAGCAGAGCAGCATGACCTTCAGGGGAATCATCGCTAGCCGGGAGGCGCGATGTGCTAGAAAAATCACACTGGACGTGGCATTCGGTACGCTGGAGAATTACAGGTCCGAAGAAATCATATTCCAAGTGGCAACGTTCAGCAGCGGATACCACACCCTTCTAGGGCGGGATGCATTCACGAGCTTTCAAGCTATACCCCACTACGGGTACATGAAGCTCAAGGTGCCCGAGCCCAATGGAATCATCACTCTAGCCAGTGATCCGGACATAGCACTCCGCGCTGAAAACAAAACCGCTGCACTGGCCCTTGGCATTATCCGAAGCCCTCACAGCTGAAGAACTAACCGCACTGCGCTCCACAGTGGACAGGGACGATGTGATACTCGACAAACGACCCAAATCCACCTCCTTCAAACCAGCGGACAAAATAGTCAAATTCTAGGTCCACCCAACGGACCCTACAAAAACAGCGTCAATTGGGACACAGCTGAACCCCACAATAGACGCCGCTCTAGGAGAGTTCTTGCGCGAGAATTGGGACATCTTCGCCTGACATCCTTCAGACATGCCAGGCATCCCACACAGGCTGGCCGAGCATAGCCTAAACATACTAAACAGATACAAGCCGGTCAAGCAGACTCTTCGGTGCTTTTCAGAACCCAAGCGACAAGCCACGGGAGAAGAACTAGACAAGCTACTCGAAGCCGGATTCATCAGAGAAATAAAACATCCAGACTGGCTAGCAAACCTGGTGATGGTACCAAAAGAGGAGAAATCCCGGCGCCTATGCGTCGACTTTGAAGACCTTAATAAGGCTTGCCCAAAGGATCCCTTCCCTCTACCCCGCATCGATCAAATAATCGACGCTACCGTAGGACATGACGCTTTGTGTTTCCTCGACGCATACTCCGGATACCATCAAATCAAGATGGCGGAGTACGACCAGGCCGCAACAACATTCATCACTCCATGCGGCCCCTTCTGTTTTAACATGATGCCCTTCGGGCTCAAAAACGCCGGTGCAACCTATCAACACATGATTCAAACATGCTTGGAAACACAAATCGACAAAATAGTGGAGGCATACATAGACGACGTGGTCATCAAAACCAAAAACGTCGAATCCTTAATAGACGACTTGCGGCTCACGTTCGATAATCTCCAAACATATGACATCAAGCTCAATCCGGAAAAATGCGTCTTCGGCGTACCTACCGGAAAGCTCCTGGGCTTCATCGTCTCCAATAGATGAATCGAAGCAAATCCGGCTAAGATCCGAGCTCTGTCACAATTGGCTACGCCAACAGACCTCAAGCAAATTCAGAAATTAACTGGATGCGTGGCGGCCTTAAGCCGCTTCATCTCCCGATTAGGAGAGAAGGCATTACCCCTCTATCGCCTTCTTCGATGCACCGACCACTTAGATGGACGGATGCGGCTACGGCCGGACTGGAAGAACTAAAGGCCCTCTTGGCCAATAATCCAATCCTGGCCGCACCAAGTATTGGTGAACCCATGCTGTTATATATAGCTGCAACACATCAGGTCGTAAGCGCAGTGCTCATGGTCGAACGAGAGACGGACGGACATAAGTTCCCGCTTCAAAAGCCGGTATACTACGTATCCACTGTCCTCACTCCATGCAAATCACGGTACCCACATTATCAAAAGATAGCGTACGTGGTTTTCATGGCATCCCGAAAACTATGACACTACTTTCAAGAGTGTTCAATCACGGTGGCCTCCGAAGTACCACTCAATGACATAATAAATAACCGCGACGCCACGGGACGGATTGCCAAATGGGCTATCGAGCTCCTCCCGTTCGACATTACATACAAACCATGACGAGCCATTAAGTCGCAAGTACTGGCTGACTTCGTCGCCGAATGGACAGAAGCCGAACTCCCTAAAGAGTACGACGCGTACTCCAATTGGATCATGCACTTTGATGGCTCTAAGATGCTGGCTGGTCTAGGGGCAGGCGTTGTCCTGACATCCCCCACAGGAGATATAGTCCAATATGTCCTTCAGATACTATACACAGATTCCGACAATGCAGCCGAATACGAGGCTCTGTTGCACGGTCTTCGGATGGCGGTCTCCATGGGCATCCAATGCCTAGAAGTGCGTGGGGATTTGAACCTTGCAATATCTCAAATAAATGGAGACTTTGATGCCAAGGACCCAAAATGGCGGCCTACCGCAATGCCGTTCTTAAAATGTCAGCTCGGTTCCAGGGGCTCGAGTTCCACCATGTGGTAAGAGAAAACAATCAAGTGGCGGATATCCTCGCCCGCATCGGCGCCAAGCGCGACCCTGTCCCACCCAACATTTCATGGAAAGGCTGTTCAAGCCATCCGTGGTGTGGGAAGGGGAGACCAGCAATATCAGTCCGGATCCGAAGACAACCCCGGACTCCGAATACACTAACATAAGCAGAGGCTACGCCACCGAGATAGCACCATCGGTCCACGTTATTATGGCTATAATAGCCCCGTGGACTCCAAATATGTCCTTCGAAGTACAAAGTCACTTAGACTGGCTAAATTCTTCCTCTATACCATCCAACAGGCTGTCTAGCCTACAGTCCTGTTGGGAATACCTAGCAGCTAATGCTACCTGGTCATACACCAGATGTACAGGGATCTCTTTCCCATCTGACCCTACAGGTCCGACCTCGGCCATGTGGTTCGGGTCAGCCTTGGTATATCGTGTCTTCACCATGGCCCAGGCTTCCCTTGCGCCTTGTCGGCAGGCTGATATCTTCCATAATGGAAAATGCTGCCGCACTCCCTTGAGCATCTCCACAAGCTCCCCCATACCTCCTGGCAAGGAGACGTATGGCCATAAGGCTTGGGCAATACCCTGCATCACCTGCCGAACTTGTTCTTGCAGCTGTGAGAGCTCCTGCAGGAGATCGCTGGTAGACCTAGGCATCTCCTCGCCGGAACGACCTGTTAACATACCTACAAACATAATTCTGTTAGCAAGCTTCTTCGCCGAACATTATAATGGTTCGTTAGAGCATTTATTGAATATGCCGCGCCGGAGCCTCCTGCTGTCCTTTACGGAGTCCGCAAGTTGGGCCCGGACATCTTTTAATTCGACGTCCAGTCAGACGTTCACGTCCTGGAGAGTATTTTTCTCCTTTATAACCTTGGTAAGCACATGCTCGCTAGCCTTTAGCTGTCGCCGAACATGTTGCTCACCCTCTGGTACGATCTCTGGATTGCCTCCGGGATTGTCTGCAGAGTCTATTGTTAGAACTGCATTCGTGCCGAATAGTAAAACTGGTACATGCCATGACATTATTTACCTTCGAAGCAAATATTACCAGATGGGGCTTTCGAAGACTCCTCCATTACGGCAAGTGCGGCCCGCAATTGGGCTTTTCACTCCTCCAGCTCTTTAGACAGCTGGGTATTTTTCTCTGTCAAAACCTATGCACATGACGATCCTTAAATCAGTTGTGCCAACTGTTTCAAGTCTCAGGGGCTACCGATATACATACTTATCAAATTTTCTTACCTGTATATCCTTTATGTACTGGTCCGTGGCCCTGGCGAGGCCACCTTGAGCAGCCCGGATGTACGCGTGCCCTGAGTTGAAGGCATCAAATGCCTCTTCAAAAAAAGTAGGGTCGCATAGTGCGGCCCGTCGGCGCCTATGATTCATGGCGCTCTCCACTTCGGAGTTTGTAGCGGAGAATCTATCCACATCCTCTGTTGGAGGATTATCCGCGTTGACCTCCACCCTTGAGCCCGGCCTCGAAGTCTGGCTGGTGGAGGCGTGACCGGCAGGCTCTCCGGATATAGTCTGGTGAGCGTTCTTTCTGTCAAAGACAATGGACATTGTTATACTTTAAGAAGGATAATTTTGGGGCAGGGTTTTAAACATACCTTTGCAACGACGTCTCGGTCCTGACCGCCTTCCTTTTAAGCCTACCCGGCTTCAGTGCCCCTTGTTGGCGAGTCACTGCGGGTTTGGCTTGGCGCCCCAATGGCCTTCCCTGTAAGGCGCAATACATATGCGGTAGCTGAAGTGTAAAGAGGGAATCCTTTTTGGAAGTCGGGACTCTGGCTTTACTTACCTAGGATACAGGGAGTAGGCCAGGATAATCTGCTGTCATAGCCACCATCACACCATCGCAGCTTAGCTGATAAAATATCCTGTCGACGAGCTCAACAAATATGTCCGGATCTTCTTTGAGTCCGGGGTCGAGAGCTCGGTTGTGGTCCTCCAACTGTGGGGATGGGCTGTCAACATCCTTCATAGCTCTTCGCAGTTCCTTCTATGAATTGACGAAGTAAGCATTCGTGCTAAAAATATAGGAAAGACTGGAATAAAAGATAGCGACTCACCCATCTTGGGGCGTTGTACATGGAGAATCCATCCCATGGCTTAATACGGATGAACTCCTCCTCTTCTCATTGTATAAATCTGACAGTATCTTCGCCAGAGCGGCGGGAGAGTCCGGACCTTTACAGCCGTAGCGGGTGGCACCATCCTCCCCATTGAAGTGCCACATGGGTTTTCCCCGATATTGAAGTGGCTGCACTCCCCGCAGTATACATATGGACATGACTTCGATTATTGTCAGTCCTGATCTGGCCAGCGTATTTATCCTGCTCATCAGGAATAGGATCTCTCTGTTATCTTCCTCCTGGGGGCTCCTGGGCGCCAGTTGTAACGTTTCTTCAATGGAGCATTTACGAACTCGGGAAGGCCTTTCTGGATAGGGTCCGTAAGAGGGACATCCTCCATGTAGAACCACTCCGAAGGCCAGTCTTCGGACGTCTTCTTCGGGGTACCGGAGAAGTATCCGGTCTCGATGATGCGCCATATTTTGGCTCCGCCCACTTGATATACCGACACCTCTTGAGTACGGGGTACGAGGCAGAATAGCCTCTTCCACAGCTCGAAGTGGGCTTCGCAACCCAGAAATAGCTCGCAGAAGGCAACATACCCTGCAACATGCAATATGGAGGTTGGGGTGAAGTTGTGCAGCTGGAGGCCGTAGAACTCCAGGAGCTCGCGGAGGAAAGGATGGACCGGAAATCCGAGTCCCCTCAGCAAATAGGGGACGAAGCATACCCGCTCTCCCTTGGATGGATTGGGATAGCTCTCCGCTTGCTCCCCGCCATTATAAGTGGCTAGTCCAGCTCGGATGGGGACCATGTACGCAGGCGGAAGAAACCCCTTGGTCTGCAGCTCTACTAATTGGCTGTGGGGGACAAAACATTTCTCCCAATCACCTGGCCTAGTGCTACGGGAGCGGGAGGAGGAACCGCGACAACCGGCCATGGTGGTATGGATTTTTTCGGTCGCGCTTTTGATGAATGCTCGCTGGGAGGAGATGGAATGATTTGGATCTGAGGATCCCCGTCTCTTTAAATAGACGATTTACTTACATGGTCAGGGTGGCAAATGCAAAAAATGCCCCGACTTCTCGCATTTGCTCGACATGTGGAGGTAGCCATCATTGCAGCACAGAAGCTGAGGAGTGCAATATTAAAGGGAAGCTGGACACTGCTCGTTACAACAGGTACTATGGAGAATTTGGAGAAGAGCCCTCCTTGCAATGCCGAAGACAATCTGTGCGCCGGACTCATCGTCATTGAAGCCTGGTTCAGGGGCTACTGAGGGAGTCCTGCATTAGGGGGTATCCAAATAGCCGGACTATATACTTTGGCCGGACTGTTGGACTATGAAGATACAAGATTGAAGACTTCGTCCCGTGTCCGGATGGGACTCTCCTTTGCATCGAAGGCAAGCTTGGCAATTCGGATATGTGGATCTCGTTCTCTGTAACCGACTCTGTTTAACCCTAGCCCCCTCCAGTGTCTATATAAACCGGAGGGTTTAGTCCATAGGACAACAACAATCATAATCATAGGCTAGCTTATAGGGTTTAGCCTCTACGATCTCGTGGTAGATCAACTCTTGTAATACTCATATCATCAAGATCAATCAAGTAGGAAGTAGGGTATTACCTCCATAGAGAGGGCCCGAACCTGGGTAAACATCATGTCCCCCGCCTCCTGTTACCATTAGCCTTAGACGCACAGTTTGGGACCCCCTACCCGAGATCCGCCGGTTTTGACACCGACAATAATGATGACACTATTGACATTCTGATGTATGACTTTACATCTCATTCTCTCACTATCATAAATGCCCCCACACGCGATCTTAGCATCATCAGTGACTTCACACTCTTAGCCATGGAGAATGGTGCTTTGGGATTCGCTGGCCTAGGATGGTCGTCGATCCATCTTTCTTCATAGCTGATGGGCCCAGAAGGACTCATGGAGTGGACGGTACCTACAGTTGTTGAGCACCGCAATCCCAATGCACACCAAGAGATCCCGAATGCAGCGATAGAAATTCTTGGTTCTTTTGAGGGTCAGGATATCCTATTCACCGACACAGACCTGGGCATCTTCAAGTTCAACCTGAAGTCACTAGAATACGAGAAGACCTGGAAGAAAGAGGTTTTTTTTTCCATTTTTCTATTTCCGCACTATAATTTCTGGAAACAAGAAGGTATATATCATTGTTATCTAATTCCCTTCTGCATTTTGTGAAACATGGTATTGACATTCTTTACAATCTCAACGCATAACATTCAGTGAAGTTTTCTTTGATCAGCACATCTAATTCTCCTTCTACATTCACAACATGACTACCCTTTAATGTCTCTGAGATAAATTGGTATATCTTGTAAAGGAATGTTATGCATTGTTTGGTGTCCACACATCTGTTAATTGATGAACTGGTATATATAGCAACTCTTATTCCTAATTGATGTGCTATCATGCTTTAGTCATCGAGTCATTGTTTAATGAATTGTTCTAGGCTTGGAATATACATAATTTTGGGTGGGCCACATTTGTTTAGGTTCTACTAATATTTTGCTTCTGGAGCCAATTGAACTGTTGATCACAATGAAAATAAGCTTCTTTATGATGTGCCATGCAAATTTGTTGTTTAGGTGCTGCTCGCATCCTACTGCATTATTATAGAGTATGGAATCTGGAATTTGTTCAATTCGTACCTGCAGCTTTAGGGGCACTTGTTGAAAAACCCAAAAACACAAGTTACACGATGCTGCTACTGTTGTACTTAAATGAATTAGGATATGTAAATGCTCCTGATAAGTTCAGAATTCAATGTCTCAATGTCTTTCATTCCTTTTAACTTTTGAGCATTGGAAATTTTCATTAACAAATGAGCGTGCCCCATAAAACATGAAGGAGAAGCCACAAGTGGTTGAGGAGTACGAGTCAGGCAAGGCTATCCCAAACCAAGAGATGAGTGCGAAGCTGGAAAGGGATGCCTGACAGGAGTTTAGGCTTTCAAGAGAGCTTGGCTGGGCATGCGTGACGATTAAATTAATGTTGGTTAAGACCTTGATACGTCTCCAACGTATCTATAATTTTTTATTGTTCCATGCTATTATATTATCTGTTTTGATGTTTAATGGGCTTTAATATGCTCTTTTATATTATTTTTGGGACTATCCTATTAACCGAGGGCCTAGTGCCAGTTTCTATTTTTTTGCCTATTTTAGAGTTTTGCAGAAAAGGAATACCAAACAGAATGAAACCTTCGCGATGATCTTTCTTGGATCGAAAGCAAACCAGAAGACTTGGAGTTGAAGTCAGAGACGCAACAAGGCGTCCACGAGGCAGGAGGGTGCGCCCACGGGGGTAGGCGCGCCCCACCCTCATGGGCCCCTCGTAGCTCCACTGACCTAGTTCTTTCGCCTATATATACTCTTATACCCTAAAAACATCAGGGGGAGCCACGAAACCACTTTTGCACCACCGCAACCTTCTGTACCCGTGAGATCCCATCTTGGGGCCTTTTCCGGCGATTTGCCGGAGGGGCAATCGATCACGGAGGTCTTCTACATCAACACCATTGCCTCTCCGATGAAGCATGAGTAGTTTACCACAGACCTTCGGGTCCATAGTTATTAGCTAGATGGCTTGTTTTCTCTCTTTGATTCTCAATACAAAGTTCTCCTCGATGTTCTTGGAGATCTATTCGATGTAATATTCTTTTGCAGTGTGTTTGCTGAGATCCAATGAATTATGGATTTGATCAAGATTATCTATGAATATTATTTGGTTCTTCTCTGAATTCGTATATGCATGATTTGATATCTTTGCAATTGTCTTCGAATTATCGGTTTAGTTTGGCCTACTAGATTGATCTTTCTTGCCATGGGAGAAGTGCTTAGCTTTGGGTTCAATCGTGCGGTGTCCTTTCCCAATGACAGTAGGGGCAGCAAGGCACATATTGTATTGTTGTCGTTGAGGATAAAAATATGGGGTTCATATCTTATTGCTTGAGTTTATCCCTCTACATCATGTCATCTTGCTTAATGCGTTACTCCGTTCTTATGAACTTAATACTCTAGATGCAGGCTGGATAGCGGTTGATGTGTGGAGTAATAGTAGTAGATGTAGGCAGGAGTCGGTCTACTTGACACAGACGTGATGCCTATGTTCATGATCATTGCCTTAGATGTCATCATAATTATGCGTTTTTCTATCAATTGCTCGGCAGTAATTTGTTCACCCACCGTAATACATGCTATCTCGAGAGAAGCCACTAGTGAGACCTATGGCCCCCGGGTCTCTTTTCCATTATATTGCATCTCTTTTACATATTGTTGAATCTTTTTTACTATTTTGCAATCTTTACTTTCCAATCTATATATAAAAAATACCAAAAATATTTACTTTATTATCTCTATTAGATCTCACTTTTGCAAGTGACCGTGAAGGGATTGACAACCCCTTTATCGCGTTGGTTGCAAGTTCTTGATTGTCTGTGCAGGTATTTGGTGACTTGTGCGTCGTCTCCTACTGGATTGATACTTTGGTTCTCAAAAACTAAGGGAAATACTTACGCTACTTTGCTGCATCACCCTTTCCTCTTCAGGAGAAAACCAACGCAAGCTCAAGAGGTAGCAAGAAGGATTTCTGGCGCCGTTCCGGGGAGATCTACGCCAAGTCAAGCCATACCAAGTACCCATCATAAACTCATCTCCCTTGCATTACATTATTTGCCATTCACCTCTCGTTTTTCCTCTCCCCCACTTCTAAAACGATTTTTGAAAACCTTTGCCTGTTCTTCGCCCCTCTTCCATTCATCTCTTTTCGCTTCCTTCTTGTGTGCTTGCTTGTTAGCGCGGTTTGTTGCCATCATGTCTGAACCTGGGGAGGTTATCATTGAAAATCTTGAAGAAGCTCTTGAGTATTGTTCTTCAAATCGTGAAACTGAAACTCCACCTAATTATAAAACAAAAATCTTTCGCATGGGGGATGTTAATATTATTGGAAAAGGTATTATCCAAGAATTATTTGATTGCACAAGATCCATGCCTATTAATAAAAAGTATATTCTTCTTGAGACCAACTGTTATGTTGATGCCATTGTTATGCTTGTTGAGAAATTAAAAAAGTGCACACCCATCCCACTTTGCAAAACATGTTTTATGAGCTTCCCAATATCAACCACCCTATAGCTAAAAAGATTGCCACTATTATCCTTATGCGTAAATTCGATTTTGTAATACAAGAAGCTAGGGATATTTTTGCTTTCTATAAAAAAGATGTTGAACACCCTCCAATTATAGATATTTGGTACGATAAATAAACCATGCGTAGTTTGGAAGCTAGAGATTATCAATCTTATAGTGAAAATCTTAAGAAGAGAGTACCCCATTCCGAAATATCTCAATCTTTGTACCTTGAAGCTTTTGAGGAGTTTGACTGGATTACTAGAGGAATTCATGTAGGGTTTAATAGGGATTGGTTGAATAAAATGATGAAAGAACCCATTCGGAATGAACTACGTATTTTATATGATGATATATATGGTGATGATCCTGACTATGGGTTTATCAATGTTAAAATTACAAACCAAAGCCCTTTCCATGATTTAAGTTCTTCTTCTATAAGGGAAATAAAGGAAAGAGTATATTTGTTATGATGAGTTTTGGAGGATTTAACGACGATAGAATTCAATACCGAAGATGGCAATACCTAGATCTATTCTTGCTTTTATGCCTAGCTAGGGGCGTTAAATGATAGCGCTTGTTGGGAGGCAACCCAATTTTATTTTTGTTCTTTGCTTTTTGATCCTGTTTAGTAATAAATAATTCATCTAGCTTCTGTTTAGATGTGGTTTTATGTTTAATTAGTGTTTGTGCCAAGTAGAACCTTTGGGAAGACTTGGGTGAAGTCTTTGCGATGTTCCCGTAAAAAATAGAAACTTTTGCGCTCACGATAATAGCTGTCATTTTTTTTACAGAAGAGTGCTTTAGGTTGATTATTTTTGCAGAAGATTAATAGAAAAATTCCTCACGTCCACCAATTTATTTCAGAAGTTTTGGAGTTACAGAAGTATTCGAAAGTTACAGATTGCTACAGACTGTTCTGTTGTTGACAGATTCTGTTTTTCCTGTGTTGTTTGCGTATTTTGATGAATCTATGAGTAGTATCGGGGGGTATGTCGGGGGATGACCCCCGGGTAGGCCCAAGACGGTGAATGACACTTCAAAAACATCGGGGCCAGCAACGCCCCTCAATCCGGCTCGCACTTGGCCGGGTTGCTCAACCCGACCAAGTCCCTCAACCCGGCCGAACTCACCATCTTGGCCGCCTGGCCGGCTCCCTGTCCGGCTGCTTCAGCCGGCCTGCTACGCAAAGTCAACCACTGCATCGATCCGACACCGACAAGACGGCTGAAAGATCATGGATGTCGCCTAGAGGGGGGAGGGTGAATAGGCACTTTTAAAATAATTACGGTTTAGGCTTGAACAAATGCGGAATAAACCTAACGGTTAATTTGTCAAGCACAAAACCTACAACAACTAGGCTCACCTATGTGCACCAACAACTTATGCTAAGCAAGATAAACTACTAAGAGATAGCAAGATATATGACAAGAAACAATATGGCTATCACAAAGTAAAGTGCATAAGTAAAGGGCTCGGGTAAGAGATAACTGAGGCACGCGGAGACGACGATGTATCCCGAAGTTCACACCCTTGCGGATGCTAATCTCTGTTTGGAGAGGTGTGGAGGCACAATGCTCCCCAAGAAGCCGCTAGGGCCACCGTAATCTCCTCACGCCCTCGCACAATATAAGATGCCATGATTCCACTAACGGACCCTTGAGGGCGGTCACCGAACCCGTACAGATGGCAACCCTTGGGGGCGGTCACCGAACCCGTGCACTTTGGCAACCCTTGGGGGTGGTCACCGGTACCCGTCAAATTGCTCGGGGCTATCTCCACAACCTAATTGGAGACCCTGACGCTTGCCCGGAGCTTTACACCACAATGATTGAGCTCCTAACACCACCAACCGTCTAGGGCGCCCAAGCACCCAAGAGGAACAAGCTCAAGGGTACCAAGCACCCAAGATTTATAAGATTCTCAACTTGTAACTTCCATGTATCATCGTGGAGAACTCAAACCGATGCACCAAATACAATGGCAAGGGCACACGGAGTGCCCAAGTCCTTCTCTCCCTAATCCCACCGAAGCAACTAATGCTAGGGAGGAAAATGAGAGGAAGAACAAGAAGAAGAACACCAAGAACTCCAAGATCTAGATCCAAGGGGTTCCCCTCGCATAGAGGAGAAAGTGATTGGTGGAAATGTGGATCTAGATCTCCTCTCTCTTTCCCCCCCAAAACTAGCAAGAATCCATGGAGGGATTGAGAGATAGCAAGCTCAAAGAAGGTCAATAATGGGGGAAGAACACGAGTTCAGAGGATAAGGTTCATTGGGGAAGAAGACCCCCCTTTTATAGGAGGGGGAAAATCCAACCGTTATGCTCACAGCCCGCATAGAGCGGTACTACCGCTCCTACGAGCGGTACTACTGCTAGGGCGGCAGAAGCCCAATGAATCAACACTGCAGAGGGGCAACATGGCGGTACTACTGTAGGAGCGGTACTACCTCCCGCCGTTGCAGTACTACCGCATGACCACGGAACTGCCGCCCTACAACCGCTGGAGCTAGCTACAAGAAAAAGTCGGCGCGGTACTACCGCTCACAGGGAGCGGTACTACCGCGTAGGGGCGGATGTAAAAAATTACATCCGTTCGTACTACCGCACGAAACAGCGCCAGGACACGAGGCAGCGGTACTACCGCTCACTAGGAGCGGTACTACCGTGTAGGGCGCGGAAGTAAAAAATTACTTCCGCGCCTACTTCCGTGCGCGCCAACGCTCTGGGCTAGAGGCAGCGGTACTACCGCTGGCCCCTGCGGTACTACCGCTCCCTTGAGTAGTACTACCGCACGCCACAGAGGCTTTAGCACTTGGATGCCTTCAAAACGCAGCTAAAGACAACATGCATATCCAATAAAAACAAACTGCCATAACTTCTGCAAATGAGCTCCGAATTGAGCAAACTCAAGCTTGTTGGATACAAGACACGAGTAGAATCAAAACAGCGACAAAAAGAGGAGAGAAACCTCCAATAGAGAAGAACCGGCAGAACCTCCAACATCGAAAACATCAGAGAAGAATGATGTGAACTCCGTTTCGATGAACTCGAGCTTGTCATCAAGATGACCATAAGCTCCAAAACTCACAAAGAGAACCGAACAAGAACCAAGAAGGATGATGCAAGAAAGCAATGGTTTGAGCTCTCTACGAACAATACGATCAAGCTACTCATCGAGAGCCCCCTTTGATAGTACGGCCATCGATCCTATAACCTGGTCTCCCAACTACCACCATGAGACCGGTAAAATAGAAAACCTATCAAGGCAAACCTTTGCCTTGCATATGGTCCATTTGAGCTAGATGATGACGATCTTGACTCCCTCAAGTTGGACCACCTTTCTTGATTATATTGGGTAGATGAAGACTAGATGATGCTCCCCCATACTCCACTATGGGTGAGCCACTCTTCGGCACATCTTCACAAGTCCATTGACACCAAAATGGACGGCAAGGTTCAAGCATTTGATCTCTTCGTGATGCTCCACTCAAACTTGCACACCGCAACCTAACCCCACAAAGAACTCTCACGAAGACCATGGGTTAGTACACAAAGCGTAATTAACAGTGCTTACCATACCATGGGATCACTTGATCCCTCTCGGTACATCTTCTACGCTTTGTGTGTTGATCAACTTGATTCACTCTTTGACTTAGTATTAATCAACCTCTCACAAGACCAATCTTTAGGTAATTCCTTGAATAGCACCTTGGTCGACACAAACTCTCCTTGAAACCAACACATGTACTCCAAGAAAAGACTATGGACAAAACCTTCAAATATAACTCAAGGCAACCATTAGTCCATAGATATTGTCATCAATTACCAAAACCAAACATGGGGGCACCGCATGTTCTTTGAACGGCCATACCGCGACCATTGTTGCTGATAAAGCATACACTGTTCGCTCGTCACACACGTCATCATCTACAGTGTACTTTGTCCCCTGGGCATTGATTTATAAAAATGACCCAGGGACAAAACTTAGCCTCGCATGCAAGCAAGCATGGCTTGGGATGTAAGCTACATACTGTAGCTTACATCCCAAGCACACACCCATGCCTACATGGCTTACTTCCTAAGCTAGCTCCACACTATATATGGGCACATATCCATCCACTCACTCGCGCATGCATACACGCTCATGCATGGGCACCCACTCATTCGGCCAGAGGCCATGGCCACCATGCCACACCCTAGCTAGCTAGCTACTTGCTACTGTTATCAGTCCAATGCAGCTCTAGGAGCAACTCTGTACCGCCAGACATGTACACCGCATATATATTCAGACATGCAGGAGTAGGGGTATTATCTCTCCGGAGAGCCCCGAACCTGGGTAAATCACCGCGTGATGTTTGCCCAATCCCGTCCCTTGACCTCCAGAGCAGTCTTGACGTCACCACAAGCCATCTCGTGGCATCTGTCGTCTCACGAACCCACACGTGAGATCACCACGACAGTTGGCGCCCACCGTGGGGGGGGGGGTACTATGATACCACAGCTGCCGTGGAATGATGGTTTGGGCGGGACCATCTTCGTCATCATCGCCGCGGCATGCCGCATCTCTCCGGTAGCGCTCGGGGGCTTGACATCAACCCGCCCCCGGAGAGATCGTGCGGGACGGCGCGTCCTCATCGTCGGCGTCACCACCTTCGTCATCAACACCGCGGCGTCGCCGCTGTCCGCCTGGAGGCTCAGGGGTTCGACATCGACACGCCCCCGAGACGGTTGTGTGGGATGGCGCGCCCGCACCATCTGCTCTCACTTGGCCACCAGCTCGAGCCCCACCATCCAGCTAGCTCCAGCGTGAGTTTCCTCCGCGCACGCTCGTTGCTCCAGCCACCTTGCACGCTAACTCCGCCACGCCGGGCCTCCTCCCTCCGCTCACGCATGCACCCAGCGAGCCCCTATCGCTCCGCTCCGTTCTCCCTGCAGCCAGCGTGCGCCACCGCCTACTGCCTTCGATGCTGCTGCAGCGCTTCCTCCCCCGCGTGCTGCCTTGCCCCTTTGCCATGACTGCAGCCGTGGAGCCCCTGGCCTCCCTCAGCAGCCGCTACTGCAGTCGACTTGGCTCCGCCCCTAGCATCTGCGCGCCCGCATCCCTGCGGGTCGCCGCACGTCACCCCGGCGCCGCTCCACCAACCGCGTGGTCGCCCTCGCCTCCGCGCGCGCGTCCTTTGCTCCACCTCCTCACCTGAGTGGTAGGCCCTCCACGCGCGCCCTGGCCCCCCGCGGCCCCGCGTGCTCCCCGTCGGGCCTGGTCGCGCGCCTGCGGTGCCTCGTCGCCGGTCCGACCACGTGGTCGCGCGCCGGCAGCCTCCCGTGCTTCTGCGTTCCCTAGTGGCGTCGGCCCCCGCAGCCTCCCCGCCGCCTCGCTCCTCCATGGCTCCGACGGGCTGGCTGGCTTCCTCGGCTCCGGCCCCCGCCTCCTGCCGGTTCCGTCCCGCGCTGCTGCTTTTGCTGTGGCCAGCCGAGTCGCCGGATCGCCCATGGCCGGGCCGCGCCCACCGGGTCGCCCCGCGCCCCTGCCAGCTCCAGCGCGCTACTCCGCCGTGACCGTCACCCATCGCAGCTCCGCCGGGAGCGCCCTCCCCCGTGTGCACTCCACCAACCACGCGCGTCGCCACCTGCAGCCCTCGTCCGCGGCCATGCCCACCTACGCGTGCGCGCTTGTGCACCACTGCGTTGTTGCCGCTCCACCAACCGCGTGCTCGCTGTCCGCGCTTGCCGGCTTCGCCCGCGCCGGCTTCCCCTGCAACCCGGCCTGCTCCGCTCCTCCGCGCTTGTCGGGTCCCCCGCGGCCGCCTCACCTCTCCTCCTCCCGCGCGCCATCGCCCGGCTTGTCCCTCGCCGGCTCCTCCCGCCCCGCGCCCAGCTTGTCGCTCGCCGGCTCGCCTCTCGCTGCCCCCACCTGCAGCACCGGGTCCGGCCGCATCCGCTAGAGCCTCCAACCCGATAGCGGCTCCTTCCTACCACCTGGCGACCCGGCTCCGCCCGCCACCTAGCAACCCGGCCGGGTCAACTCGGCGACTTCGACTGAGGGAGTCCTGGACTAGGGGGTGTCCGGATAGCCAAACTATCATCATCGGCCGGACTCCAAGACTACGAAGATACAAGATTGAAGACTTCGTCCCGTGTCCGGATGGGACTTTCCTTGGCGTGGAAGGCAAGCTTGGCGATACGGATATGTAGATCTCCTACCATTGTAACCGACTCTGTGTAACCCTAGCCCTCTCCGGTGTCTATATAAACCGGATGGTTTTAGTCCGTAGGACAGAACAACAATCATACCATAGGCTAGCTTCTAGGGTTTAGCCTCCTTGATCTCGTGGTAGATCTACTCTTGTAATATCCACATCATCAATATCAATCAAGCAGGACGTAGGGTTTTACCTCCATCAAGAGGGCCCGAACCTTGGTAAAACATCGTGTCCCTTGTCTCCTGTTACCATCCGCCTAGACGCACAGTTCGGGACCCTCTACCCGAGATCCGCCGGTTTTGACACCGACATTGGTGCTTTCATGTTGCCACAAACCGAGCTCCTCCTGAAAAGAGCCCTCGGGCCATGGAGCATCGGCCCTCTTGCTTATAACCGCCCCGCCGCACTCTGCCTGACGCCCCTCAATCATCTTCGGCTGCACATTGAAGGTTTTGAGTCACAAACCAAAGTGAGGGGTAGTGCGGAGGAAGGCCTCGCAGACGATAATAAATGATGAGATGTGGAGGATAGACTCCGGAGCCAAGTCGTGGAATTCCAGCCCATAGTAAAATAGGAGCCCCCTCACGAACGGATCCATCGGGATGCCTAAACCCCGACGGAGGTGAGACACGAACACGACACTCTCGCCAGGCTCAGGAGTGGGAATGACTTGCCCTTGGGTAGGCAACCTATGCGAAATCTCGTAGGTTAGGTACCTGGCGTCTCTCAACTTTAGCACGTCCTCTTCCGTGACGGAGGAGGGCATCCACCGGCCCTGTAGGTCAGAGCCGGACATTGTCGAAGATCCGAAGTGCCCGAATCTGGAGCCCTGGGTGTTGGAGCTCGGGGCGAGGGGCGGATTTGATTGAGGATTGAAGAAAAGGAACGAGCATTGGTCTCCTTATAAAGAGGGAGAATACCAAGAGCCGTCCCCGTGACCGTTTGGAACTCGCTTTCGATGGAGGGGGCGTGGCAACGGGCGCGGTTGGGTTACCCACGTCCGTATTGATGAGAATCCCCGGATAAGGGGAACACGATCTATGCTTCGACAAGACGTGCCAAGGAAACTGCTTTGCTAAACGCGCTGAGGTGGTGTAATAAAAACGATTCAAGTAAAGGCTTGGTTGTGGTGTGACGTCACGCCACGGAATACGTTAGCAGATTGAACTTGTGTAAATATTATTCTCTCTACGGTGGAATGTGGAATTTATATTGCAGAGCCGGACACTATCCTGGTGTTCACAATCTTCTATAAATTATTCAGAGGAGGAACCCGCCTTGCAATGCCGAAGACAATATGCGCGCCGGACTCGTTGTCATTGAAGCCTGGTTCAGGGGCTACTGAGGGAGTCCTGGACTAGGGGGTGTCCGGATAGCCGAACTATCATCATCGGCCGGACTCCAAGACTATGAAGATACAAGATTGAAGACTTCGTCCCGTGTCCGGATGGGACTTTCCTTGGCGTGGAAGGCAAGCTTGGCGATACAGATATGTAGATCCCCTACCATTGTAACCGACTCTGTGTAACCCTAGCCCTCTCCGGTGTCTATATAAACCGGATGGTTTTAGTCCGTAGGATAGAACAACAATCATACCAATAGGCTAGCTTCTAGGGTTTAGCCTCCTTGATCTCGTGGTAGATCTACTCTTGTAATATCCACATCATCAATATCAATCAAGCAGGACGTAGGGTTTTACCTCCATCAAGAGGGCCCGAACTTGGGTAAAACATCGTGTCCCTTGTCTCCTGTTACCATCCGCCTAGAAGCATAGTTCGGGACCCCCTACCCGAGATCCGCCGGTTTTGACACCGACACCGACCGCTTGCCGACTCTGCCCATCAACCCAGACGGCCGGCTCCGCCGCCTGCCTTCCCCGCCAACCCGGATGGCCGGCTCCACCAGCAACCCGGACGGCCGGCTCCGCCCGCCACCCGACCGGTCCTGCCCCCGTGGCGTATCCACGCTCCCAGGTCGGCTCGCATTGCGGCCGAGTGCTCGTTCAAAAGAAACGAGTGAGATGATGGCTGGAGAAAAGTCTTCGGGCCAGCTAAAAAAAAGAAAAAAAGAGGGGCTACCAAACGCCTCCGTCCGCCCGCGACCCCGCTCTGCCGACGGTCCCGCCTGCCCGTTTCAGCGCCCGGTCGGCTGTGCCAAGCCGGCCCGGTCGCTCGTCCGCCTTGCGGCCTGGCTGGCCGGGACCCCCTCGAGTCACCCGGAGGCTTGGAGACTACACCTAGTGTGCGGGACACGCCGCAAATCATCCGCAACCTCCGCCTCGTCAGCGCCAAAGCAATGTGAGCTCTTCACCCGCATATTTTTGCATTGTGCAAACCCGGATAACCCCGAGTGACACTCGGGGGCCGCATCCGCTTCTTTACAGTTGCACTATTGTTCGCCCCGGCGCCAGCTAGTCTCGGCCCGGAGGCTGGCCACTCGGCCCGATATGTTCGTTCCCATAGACGGCTTAGTAGCGCATACGGTACCAAAGGTCCACTCTCAAGCACAGACCACAGGGCGGCTGTCTGGCAAGCGAGAGCAAAACTGGAGGTCAACCACGTGAAAAATGTCTAGGAGAAGACGGCTTGGGCAACCCGGTCGTTTCATTTATGAGTATCTACTCGGTCGAATCTGCTCCTGTAGTCCGAGTACGTACGCTCCACTCCGCGGCCACTCTTCGTAACAGCTACAGACCGGCTCTCAGCTGTCTAGCTAACAAGAGGCAAAGCCAAAGAGTGGAGGGGACACGAAAAGGACAGAAGGGGTCTCGGGCGAAACCGAGTCGGCACCCCTCCGCATAAAACTTACAATGCTGAAAGCAAACATTTGATATATCTGCACGGACTAACCTTGTCTTTTGCATGAACATCACCGTGGGGAACCCCCTCCTCGCCCGGAGTCTCGTAGGCTACACACGGGTTGCATGCCCGACGCCGGCTGCAAATGGCGTTTCCGATGCCACCGTCCACTTCATCAACAACAAGACCCTCCGCGCAACTTTTCCAAGTTACCCGGAGGCTACACCCAGTGGGTGCGCTCGTGCTCCCCCACTCAGCCGGTAGACTCCGCGTCCATGCTAGGCAGGGCCCCGTGCCCCCATCAGTCGGTAGACTCCCTGTCCGTGTCCGATAGGGCCCCGCGCCCATCAGCCGGTGGACCCCGTGTTCGCGCCCGGCGCCCTCGACGTCACCGTCGGCTTCATCATCAACAACAAGACGCTCCGCCCAACTTTTCCAAGTTGTGTGGAGGCTCGGAGGCTACACCCAGTGGGTGCACTCGTGCGCCCCCACTCAGAACATGTCGTGCCTATTGCACGCCCGCCGCCGGCTGCAACTGGCATCGTCGATGCCATATACTACATCGACTCCCGCTAAAACCCTCCACACAACTTTTCCAAAGTTCCCCGAAGGCTCGGAGGCTACTGTCGGCGGGATGACCCCCGGGTAGGCCCAAGACGGCAAACGACGCTTCAAAAACATCGGGGCCAGCAACACCCCTCAATCCAGCTCGCAGTTGGCCGAGTTACTCAACCCGGCCAAGTCCCTCAACCCGGCCGAACTCACCATCCCGGCCGCCCGGCCGGCTCCCTGTCTGGCTGCTCCAGCCGGCCTGCTACGCGAAGTCAACCACTTCATCGACCCGACACTGACAAGACGGCCATACCGCGACCACTGTTGTTGATAAGGCATACACTGTTCGCTCTTCACACGCGTCATCATCTATAGTGTACTTTGTCCCCCGGGCATTGATTTACAAAATGCCCTAGGGACAAAACTTAGCCTCGCATGCAAGCAAGCATGGCTTGGGATGTAAGCTACACACTGTAGCTTACATACCAAGCACACACCCATACCTGAAGGAATTATGCTCTAGAGGCAATAATAAAGTTATTATTTATTTCCTTATTTCATGATAAATGTTTATTATTCATGCTAGAATTGTATTAACCGGAAACATGATACATGTGTGAATACATAGACAAACTGAGTGTCACTAGTAGCCTCTACTTGACTAGCTCATTAATCAAACATGGTTATGTTTCCTAGCCATGGACAAAGAGTTGTCATTTGATTAACGGGATCACATCATTAGGGGAATGATCTGATTGACTTGACCTATTCCGTTAGCTTAGCACTTGATCGTTTAGTATGTTGCTATTACTTTCTTCATGACTTATACATGTTCCTATGGCTATGAGATTATGCAACTCCCGTTTACCGGAGGAACACTTTGTGTGCTACCAAACGTCACAACGTAACTGGGTGATTATAAAGGTGCTCTATAGGTGTCTCCAAAGGTACTTGTTGGGTTGGCGTATTTTGAGATTAGGATTTCTCACTCCGATTGTCGGAGAGGTATCTCTAGGCCCACTCAGTAATGCACATCACTATAAGCCTTGCAAGCATTGCAGCTAATGAGTTAGTTGCGGGATAATGTATTACGGAACGAGTAAAGAGACTTGCCGGTAACGAGATTGAACTAGGTATTGAGATACCGATGATTGAATCTCGGGCAAGTAACATACCGATGACAAAGGGAACAACATATGTTGTTATGCGATTTTGACCGATAAAGTCTTCGTAGAATATGTGGGAGCCAATATGAGCATCCAAGTTCCGCTATTGGTTATTGACCGGAGACGTGTCTTGGTCATGTCTACATAGTTCTCGAACCCGTAGGGTCCGTGTAGGACCTTGAAGTATGTCTAGAGGGGGGGTGATTAGACTACTTGACCTATTAAAAACTTAACCTTTTCCCAATTTTAGACTTTGGCAGATTTTAGCTATCTTTGCACAAGTCAAGCAATCTTCACACAATTCAAGCAAGCATGCAAAGAGTATATGAGCAGCAAAAATTGAAGCATGCAACTTGCAAGAATGTAAAGGGAGGGGTTTGGAGGATTCAAACGCAATTGGAGACACGGATGTTTTTGTCGTGGTTCCGATAGGTGGTGCTATCGTACATCCACGTTGATGGAGACTTCAACCAACGAAGGGTAACAGTTGCGCGAGTCCACGGAGGGCTCCACCCAAGAAGGGTCCATGAAGAAGCAACCTTGTCTATCCCATGAAGGATCTTCGAATTCCTTCATTTGGTGAATCAAATATGTCGTAGGAGTTGGTTGACACAAGTGCTAGACCGGAAACACCTTCATCTTGAGTATGTTCGGAGTCGGAGTGATAGCTTCTCTCGGAGTGATGTTCAGAGTCGGAACCGGATACCCATTCACCAACATGAGCTTGATGTCTTTGTTTTGTGTAGCTCCTTAATGACTTATCCTTCCTTTCCGAATCCTTGCTTCTCCATGAGGGTCTTCGTTCATAACAATCATCTCTACTCCTTCTTTCTCTTGGTGGTGATTCTTATCTTCTACTTCTTCTTTTGTAGAATCTTCTCTTCTTTTGTAGGGTGCCGTACACTCATTGGAATAGTGTCCGGGTCTCCCACAATTGTAGCAATTGCGCTCTTGACTAGAAGATCTTTTGTCATTGTGAGACCTTGACTTAGAGCTTCTTTCTTTCTTCTACTCTTGTAGAATTTGTTGAAGTTCTTCACCATTAAGCTCAATTCTTCATTGAAGGTTTGTTTCTCACTTGATGATGTGGGGGCTTCACATGAGGCTTTGTAAGCACCACTTGACTTGTTGTGAAGTTCCTCCTTATCCTTGAGTGACATCTCATGAGCAACAATTCTTCCAATGAATTTCGTTGGCTTGAGATCTTTGTAATTTGGCATCATTTGGATCAATGTGCACACGGTATCATATTTTCCATCCAATGCTCTTAGGATCTTCTTGATGATGAATCTGTCGGTCATCTCTTCACTTCCTAAGCCGGCAATGTCATTTGTGATAAGAGCAAGCCTAGAGTACATTTCAGCGACACCTTCACCATCCTTCATTTTGAACTTGTCAAGCTGACTTTGGAGCACGTCCAACTTGGATTCCTTGACGGAGTCAACACCTTCATACATGTCAATCAAAGTATCCCAAATTTCCTTTGCATTCTCAAGACGGCTGATTTTGTTGAATTCTTCGGGGCACAAGCCATTGAAGAGGATATCACAAGCTTGAGCGTTGTATTGCAGCATCTTCAATTCATCCGCACTTGCTTCATGGTTCGGCTCTCTCCCATCAAAGAATTCACCTTGCAAGCCAATACACACAATAGCCCAAACGGCGGGGTTATGTCCGAGAATATGCATTTTCATCTTATGCTTCCAACTAGCAAAATTAGTGCCATCAAAGTAAGGACCTCTACGGTGATAATTTCCCTCGCTAGACGCCATACTCTCCTAGGTTGTGAAACCAAGGCCATGACCACCAAAAGCTATGGAAATCAACGTAAATGGAGACCAAAGCTCTAATAACACTTGTAGGACCTTGAAGTATGTCTAGAGGGGGGGGGGTGATTAGACTACTTGACCTATTAAAAACTTAACCTTTTCCCAATTTTAGACTTTGGCAAATTTTAGCTATCTTTGCACAAGTCAAGCAATCTTCACACAATTCAAGCAAGCATGCAAAGAGTATATGAGCAGCGGAAATTAAAGCATGCAACTTGCAAGAATGTAAAGGGAAGGGTTTGGAGGATTCAAACGCAATTGGAGACACATATGTTTTTGTCGTGGTTCCGATAGGTGGTGCTATCGTACATCCATGTTGATGGAGACTTCAACCCATGAAGGGTAACGGTTGTGCGAGTCCACAGAGGGCTCCACCCAAGAAGGGTCCACGAAGAAGCAACCTTGTCTATCCACCATGGTCGTCGCCCACGAAGGACTTGCCTCACTAGCGGTAGATCTTCACAAAGTAGGCGATCTCCTTGCCCTTACAAACTCCTTGGTTCAACTCCACAATCTTGTCGGAGGCTCCCAAGTGACACCTAGCCAATCTAGGAGACACCACTCTCCAAGAAGTAACAAATGGTGCGTTGATGATGAACTCCTTGCTCTTGTGCTTCAAATGATAGTCTCCCCAACACTCAACTCTCTCTCACAGGATTTGGATTTGGTGGAAAGAAGATTTGAGTGGAAAGCAACTTGGGGAAGGCTAGAGATCAAGATTCATATGGAAGGAATGGAATATCTTGGCCTCAACACATGAGTAGGTGGTTCTCTCTCAGAACTGGTAAGTTGGAAGTGTAGGTTTGTTCTGATGGCTCTCTCCACGAATGAAGAGGAGGTGGAGGGGTATATATAGCCTCCACACAAAATCTAACCATTACACACAATTTACCAAACTCGGTGGGACCGAGTCAACAAACTCGGCCGGACCGATTCAGTAAACCTAGTGACCGTTAGGATTTTCGGTGGGACCGACATGCAACTCGATAGGACCGATATGGTTAGGGTTAGGACATAACGTAATCTCGGTGAGACCGATTACACAAACTTGGTGAGACCGATTTTGGTAATTAGCTAACCAGAGAGTTGGTCAGGTAAACTCGGTGGGACCGATTTGCACTTTTCGGTGAGACCGAAATGTTACGAAAGAGAAACAGAGAGTTTACATTGCAACCTCGGTGGGACCGATCGCTCACTTCGGTTGGACCGAAACGTTACGATGGGAAACAGAGAGATTACAATCCCATCTCGGTGAGACCAAGATCCCTATCGGTGAGACCGATTTGCCTGGCAGTGGCTATGACATTTGAACTCGGTGGCGCCGGATAGAAAGAATTGGTAGGACCGATTTTGACTTTAGGTTTAGGTCATATGTGGATGTGAGAAAGTAGTTGAGGGTTTTTGGAGCATATCACTAAGCACTTGAAGCAAGAGGCTCATTAAGCAACACCTCATCCCTCCTTGATAGTATTGGCTTTTCCTATAGACTCAATGTGATCTTGGATCACTAAAATGTAAAATGTAGAGTCTTGAGCCTTTGAGCTTGAGCCAATCCTTTGTCCTTAATATCTTGAGGGATCCACTTTCATCATCCATGCCATGCCATTTATTGAGCTTTCCTGAAATATTTGTCTTGGAATAGCATTAGCTCAATGAGCTATATGTTGTTATGAATTACCAAAACCACCTAGGGATGGTTGCACTTTAAATCTCCCCCTTTTTGGTAATTGATGACAACATATAGATCAAAGCTTCGACAAATGATAATAAGATTGAAAAACATTGTCGCTTTGAGAAGTATGTGATAAGCAAGAGCTCCCCCTAAATTTGTGCATAGTTTAAAATTTGCTTTGGACTGCAAATGCACAAGGAATAAGGCTCATGGGTTACTCTTCCATGTCACATACATCTTGATGGAGCGCTCAAAATAATAAAGATTGAATACATGCACTCATCACCAAGCAAAGTGAATGATCATATAAGGGTAAGTAAGATAATATCATCTAATAAGCATAAGTGTAGCTTATGATCAAACACATGATCATAATGTCTCACAGATAATAGCATAGTATCTCAAGCAATCAAAAGCAAACAAAGTTCAACCAAGAAGACAAGAGAGAACAAAAGCAAACTCTCTCTCTCGAAGCCTATGATCTATACATTTTTCTCCCCCTTTGGCAACTAGTTACCAAAAAGTTCTAGAAAATGCATAGTACTATATCGTTTCTCAGGCTTGGTCTTCAGTTGGTGGTGTAGAGATGGCTCCTTGGACGAAGACTTTAGTTGATGTGGATGGAGCTGGAGGAGTTGGTGCTGGAGCTGGTTGCACTGGAGCTGTAGCTGGTGCAGATGAAGTGGCTCTGGTGTCTGTCACTGGCACTGCAGCTGATCTCTGAGCTCGAGGCACTCTGGCAAATGCATCAATAGTTTTCCTGCCATTCCTCTCCTGCATGTCTTCCTGTAGCTGCTCCACAACTGACTGAATCTTAGTTACTTTTACATCTAAATCATAGAAGGTACTTGTGTTGATCCTCTGACCTTCAGCATGGGTATCCTCTTGGCAGGGACCTTCCTATTAAGTCCAGGCTTTGTGGTATTTGCTGAGCCATACTCCTTTTTGAGCACTACCTTCTTGGAAGTAGCCTTATCTTCGGCTGACACATAGTCCTCATCCTCAGAGTCTGAGGTTCTCTTCCTTCTGGCTCTTGTGGCTGCTTTAGGCAAATTGCTAGGAGTGCTTCTGCTGCCATCATCTGAGGAAGTAGAGGGACTAGTGCCCTCACTCATGTGAATCTGCTCTTCTTCCCTGTTCTGGCTATCACTTTGGTCTAACATGTTGAATACACTGACTGCTGACCCTGTGAATAGTTATAGATGAGATAGAATGGATGAGCATCACAAAATGCAGAGATTTTTGCAAAAGAATGATTCAAAAACTTAGTTTTAGTTTTCCACAGAAAGCATCTCGGATCAACCAATTTTCCAACTCGGTGATACCGAAGCAGCTTTTGGAACCAAAACTAGTGATCTCGGTCAGACCGAGTCACAGTTCGGTGGCACCGAGACTGCTAGGGTTTCGCAAAGTTCCAAAATCGGTCAAACCGATTAGCAATTCTCGGTCGGACTGAGAGTTACTAGTGCAATGGCGTTAGCCGAATCGGTGGGACCGAGTTTTTAAACTCGGTGGGTCCGAGATGGTTTCAGCGGAAACCTAACCCTAAATTTTCAAATCGCATCTATTCTAAGGATTGTTTTGACTGGATAGAGGTGTTTCAATCGTGGCAAGAATCATAATGAATACAATGTGCTGAGAATTAGACGAGAATAGTACGGTGATCGAGTTCATACCCTAGTTCGGTGATGAACTTGCTATGGCGGCAACGACGGAGATGAAGTCCGTTGACGGCGACGGAGACCAGCGACAGGAGGCGGCTGGCGACAAAGTCGACGATCCAGAGACCTAGAAGGCAGAGCGAGCTATGCGCGGGCGAAGAGGTTTGGAGAAAGTTTCCAAATTTTTGCCCATGAGTATATATAGCCCAACACTGTCGGTGTGACCGAGTGGAACAACTCGGTGGCACCGAGATGCATAACTGTTGACAGTTACAGCAACTCGGTGAGACCGAAAAGTTCAAATCGGTTGCACCGAGATTGAAAACCTAGATCGACTTAGTGATCTCGGTATGACCAAAATGGAAGAATCGGTCAGACCGAAACACACAAAGAAGTTTTGGAAGTTTAAGTCCATGACGAATCGGGTACTCCAAGTGCTCCTCACACATAGTGGTTCGAATCTGACTTGATCAAATTTTGTGATGTAGCATGAATAGAGTTTGAGACGACAAAAGCATAGATAGCTAGAGAAGGTTCCTAGG
Organism: Triticum aestivum; assembly: GCF_018294505.1. Lineage (NCBI taxonomy): Eukaryota > Viridiplantae > Streptophyta > Magnoliopsida > Poales > Poaceae > Triticum > Triticum aestivum. The sequence goes on from NC_057807.1 coordinate 659,882,084, forward strand.
CATTCTTGTCCATCCACTTGGTCAAAGAAAAAGAAACCAATCAATCAAATCAACAAGTGGATGTTCTTGAATGAGTAAAATATGCAACCAACATGCTCACACAATAAAATGGCAAATGAAATATGTGGCAAAGCATGCACAACCAATTCTAGTATCTATCAAACAATTGGCGATGACTAGGTCATCTATATATGAGTATATTGACTTAGGAGTCAAATGAGAACATTTGATCATAGGTCATACTCATCGTTTAAGCTGAAGTGGGGTTACCACTTTTACATAATGCATTGATGTGTTCACATCATTAGAGTTGCTTTGACTCAATTCTTAGAGTTAAGCTCCCCCTAGATGTGAGATCCCCTCTTAGAGGGATGAACTAACCTTGGGTTTTGTCGATGATGACTTCATGTAGGTGTTGAAGATGTGGATGCTCAAAGTTGATGTAGATCATTTGGAGCAATCATTTGGAGTGAGTTGCACTTTCAATACCTACATGGGTTAGTCCCACAAGGAACAAACAAGAATATCCATAGACATAGAGTGATGCACACGCAAGATGATGTCCATGGAAACATTAGGTTACCTTGTCCCTTGCCTTACCAACATGAGGGTTTGTGACTCCTTGAACTAGTGCAAGATATGGAAGTTGATTGCACTTGTCCTTGCCATAATGATATGAGTGAAGAATGTTGGCGGAGTCACCCTCAAGAACACTCTAGTTCTTATTCTTAGGGATCCACATCATCTTGATGGGAATCCTTGGAGTTGTAGTTGTACTTGATGAAGTAGAACTTGACGTAGTCTTGGGAACCCACTTGAGCAAGGCCTTAGGTGCTTCTTCAAATGCATCAATCTCCTCTTGAAGCTTGTCCTTGCCTTTGTTCTTGTGGTCTTGTGGTAGAAGATCATCTTGTGCTTGTGTTCCCTTGAAGGAAGTAGGATCATACTTCTCTTGTTGAGGAACAAACTTCGTCTTGGGGTATTGATCTTCTTCCCACTCAACTCCATTGGCATTGAACTTTCGTTCAAAACCAACACCTTGATTCTTCCGGTGCCTTCCTTGCTTGCGTACAATTTCCTCGAATTGCTTACTCCCGGCAAGGCTGTTGTATACACCTTTCTCTATAATTTTCTTCAATAAGCTATTTTCTTGCTCAAGTGTAACTTGGCTAAGAGAATCATTAGTGGAATCAAGAGAACTACTAGAAGCAACAATATTGGATTTAGCATTTTATTGTTACTACTAGAGGAATAATCTTTCTTGTTCTTGTTACTAGACTTGACTTGAGGCAAGTAAGTAGATAAGAGTAAATGCTTGGCAATGTAAGAAGAACTTTTCTTACGAAGATCATCATTGATTGCCTTTAAGAACTCATGTTCTTGCTCAAGATTGAGCTTTTCAAAGCGTAACTTCTCATGAGCCCTTAAAAGTTCTCGATGATCTTCGAAGATAGTTTCATGAGCTAACTTAAGAGTATTTAGTTCTTTAGTTAGAAGCTCAATCTTCTCCTTATCATTGTCATTCGTTTTATCTTGATTAGCATGATTAATTGATGTTTCATCATAGTATTCATTACTAGAGTTGTCAATTAGTAAATCATCATCACCTAACAAGTCATCTTCATCACTATTAAAATCAGCATACTCGGGGTGTGTTACCTTAGGACCTTTGGCCATGAAGCATCTTCGAATTCCTTCATTTGGTGAATCAAATATGTCGTAGGAGTTGGTTGACACAAGTGCTAGACCGGAAACACCTTCATCTTGAGTATGTTCGGAGTCGGAGTGATAGCTTCTCTTGGAGTGATGTTCAGAGTCGGAACCGGATACCCATTCACCAACATGAGCTTGATGTCTTTGTTTTGTGTAGCTCCTTAATGACTTATCCTTCCTTTCCGAATCCTTGCTTCTCCGTGAGGGTCTTCGTTCATAACAATCATCTCTACTCCTTCTTTCTCTTGGTGGTGATTCTTATCTTCTACTTCTTCTTTTGTAGAATCTTCTCTTCTTTTGTACGGTGCCGTACACTCATTGGAATAGTGTCCGGGTCTCCCACAATTGTAGCAATTGCGCTCTTGACTAGAAGATCTTTTGCCATTGTGAGACCTTGACTTAGAGCTTCTTTCTTTCTTCTACTCTTGTAGAATTTGTTGAAGTTCTTCACCATTAAGCTCAATTCTTCATTGAAGGTTTGTTTCTCACTTGATGATGTGGGGGCTTCACATGAGGCTTTGTAAGCACCACTTGACTTGTTGTGAAGTTCCTCCTTATCCTTGAGTGACATCTCATGAGCAACAATTCTTCCAATGAATTTCGTTGGCTTGAGATCTTTGTAATTTGGCATCATTTGGATCAATGTGCACACGGTATCATATTTTCCATCCAATGCTCTTAGGATCTTCTTGATGATGAATCTGTCGGTCATCTCTTCACTTCCTAAGCCGGCAATGTCATTTGTGATAAGAGCAAGCCTAGAGTACATTTCAGCGACACCTTCACCATCCTTCATTTTGAACTTGTCAAGCTGACTTTGGAGCACGTCCAACTTGGATTCCTTGACGGAGTCAACACCTTCATACATGTCAATCAAAGTATCCCAAATTTCCTTTGCATTCTCAAGACGGCTGATTTTGTTGAATTCTTCGGGGCACAAGCCATTGAAGAGGATATCACAAGCTTGAGCGTTGTATTGCAGCATCTTCAATTCATCCGCACTTGCTTCATGGTTCGGCTCTCTCCCATCAAAGAATTCACCTTGCAAGCCAATACACACAATAGCCCAAACGGCGGGGTTATGTCCGAGAATATGCATTTTCATCTTATGCTTCCAACTAGCAAAATTAGTGCCATCAAAGTAAGGACCTCTACGGTGATAATTTCCCTCGCTAGACGCCATACTCTCCTAGGTTGTGAAACCAAGGCTATGACTACCAAAAGCTATGGAAATCAACGTAAATGGAGACCAAAGCTCTGATAACACTTGTAGGACCTTGAAGTATGTCTAGAGGGGGAGGGGGTGATTAGACTACTTGACCTATTAAAAACTTAACCTTTTCCCAATTTTAGACTTTGGCAAATTTTAGCTATCTTTGCACAAGTCAAGCAATCTTCACACAATTCAAGCAAGCATGCAAAGAGTATATGAGCAGCGGAAATTAAAGCATGCAACTTGCAAGAATGTAAAGGGAAGGGTTTGGAGGATTCAAACGCAATTGGAGACACATATGTTTTTGTCGTGGTTCCGATAGGTGGTGCTATCGTACATCCACGTTGATGGAGACTTCAACCCACGAAGGGTAACGGTTGCGCGAGTCCACGAGGGCTCCACCCACGAAGGGTCCACGAAGAAGCAACCTTGTCTATCCACCATGGCCGTCGCCCACGAAGGACTTGCCTCACTAGCGGTAGATCTTCACGAAGTAGGCGATCTCCTTGCCCTTACAAACTCCTTGGTTCAACTCCACAATCTTGTCGGAGGCTCCCAAGTGACACCTAGCCAATCTAGGAGACACCACTCTCCAAGAAGTAACAAATGGTGCGTTGATGATGAACTCCTTGCTCTTGTGCTTCAAATGATAGTCTCCCCAACACTCAACTCTCTCTCACAGGATTTGGATCTGGTGGAAAGAAGATTTGAGTGGAAAGCAACTTGGGGAAGGCTAGAGATCAAGATTCATATGGAAGGAATGGAATATCTTGGCCTCAACACATGAGTAGGTGGTTCTCTCTCAGAACTGGTAAGTTGGAAGTGTAGGTTTGTTCTGATGGCTCTCTCCACGAATGAAGAGGAGGTGGAGGGGTATATATAGCCTCCACACAAAATCTAACCGTTACACACAATTTACCAAACTCGGTGGGACCGAATCAACAAACTCGGCCGGACCGATTCAGTAAACCTAGTGACCGTTAGGATTTCGGTGGGACCGACATGCAACTCGGTAGGACCGATATGGTTAGGGTTAGGGCATAACGTAATCTCGGTGAGACCGATTACACAAACTCGGTGAGACCGATTTTGGTAATTAGCTAACCAGAGAGTTGGTCAGGTAAACTCGGTGGGACCGATTCGCTCTTTCGGTGAGACCGAAATGTTACGAAAGGGAAACAGAGAGTTTACATTGCAATCTCGGTGGGACCGATCGCTCACTTCGGTTAGACCGAAAACGTTACGAAGGGAAACAGAGAGATTACAATCCCATCTCGGTGAGACCGAGATCCCTATCGGTGAGACCGATTTGCCTAGGGTTTGTGGCAGTGGCTATGACATTTGAAATCGGCGGCGCCGGATAGAAAGTATCGATGGGACCGATTTTGACTTTAGGTTTAGGTCATATGTGGATGTGAGAAAGTAGTTGAGGGTTTTTGGAGCATATCACTAAGCACTTGAAGCAAGAGGCTCATTAAGCAACACCTCATCCCTCCTTGATAGTATTGGCTTTTCCTATAGACTCAATGTGATCTTGGATCACTAAAATGTAAAATGTAGAGTCTTGAGCTTTTGAGCTTGAGCCAATCCTTTGTCCTTAATATTTTGAGGGATCCACTTTCATCATCCACATGCCATTCATTGAGCTTTCCTGAAATATTTGTCTTGGAATAGCATTAGCTCAATGAGCTATATGTTGTTATGAATTACCAAAACCACCTAGGGATAGTTGCACTTTCAGTCCGCACGCTTAAAGTTCGATGATGGTTATATTATGAGTTTATGTGTTTTGATGTACCGAAGGCAGCTCGGAGTCCCGGATGAGATCAGGGACATGACGAGGAGTCTCGAAATTGTTGAGACGTAAATATCGATATATTGGATGACTATATTCAGGCTTCGGAAAGGTTCCGAGTGATTCGGGTATTTTTCAGAGTACCGGAGAGTTAAGGGAATTCGTAGTGGGCCTTAATGGGCCATACGGGAAAGGAGAGAAAGGCCTCAAAGGGTGGCCACACCCCGCCCCATGGACTGGTCTGAATTGGACTAGGGAGGGGGTGTCGGTGTCAAAACCGGCGGATCTCGGGTAGGGGGTCCCGATCTGTGCGTCTTAGGCTGATGGTAACAAGAAGCAAGGGACACAATGTTTACCCAGGTTCGGGCCCTCTCGATGGAGGTAAAACCCTACTTCCTGCTTGATTAATATTGAAGATATGAGTAGTACAAGAGTAGATCTACCACGAGATCATAGAGGCTAAACCCTAGGAGCTAGCCTATGATGGTATGATTGTAATTGTGATCGGCCTTCTAAGGACCAACCTCTCCAGTTTATATAGACAACGGAGAGGGCTAGGGTTTTACATGGAGTCGGTTACAAGGAAGGAAACATAATATTCGGATCGCCAAGCTTGTCTTCCACGCAAAGGAGAGTCCCATCCGGACACGGGCCAGAGTCTTGAGTCTTGTATCTTCACGCTTCAATAGTCCGGACGATGTATTTAGTCCGGCTGTCCGGATACCCCCTGATCCAGGACTCCCTCAGTATCCCCTGAACCAGGCTTCAATGACAGTGAGTCCGGCGCGTAGTCTTGTCTTCGGCATTGCAAGGCGGGTTCCATCTCCGAATACTCCAATGTACCTACTACGACGAACAGTGTCCGACATCTCATCAATGTTGTACTCTTGGCTTCAGTGCCTCAATAATGACCATTTCCACGTGTCGAGCGAATGCGAGGAGTCGAGGCATTTTTGCATTTGCCACCCCCGATCCTTCGGGCTAACCGTCTATTTGAAGAGACGGGGATTCCCAGATCCAAACCTCACTCTTCCCCCTCGAGCAAGCATCCAACAGAGCGCCCCGGAAAAACCATTCCAACATGGCCGGTCGTCGCAGCTCTTCTGCTCGCTCCCCTTGCCCCAAGCCGGGGGACTGGGGAGAGTGTTCAGTTCCTCATAGCCGTTTGATAGAGTTACAAACCCAAGGGCTTCTCCCACCGGCGTTCATGGTCCCCGTCCGAGCCGGAATAGCCACCTATAATGGCGGGGAACAAGCGGAGAGATCCCCTAATCCGTCTCCAGAGGAGCGAATATGCCTCATTCCGCATCTGTTAAGGGGCGTCGGGTTTCCTATTCATCCGTTCCTTCACGGGCTCCTGGAGTTCTACGGCCTCCAGTTGCACAATTTTACCCCAGCTTCCGTACTACATATAGCAGGGTATGTCGCCCTTTGTGAGCTATTTCTAGGCTGCGAGGCTCATTTCGGTTTATGGAAGAAGTTGTTCTACCTTGTCCCCCGCAACCAGGGAGAGTCCCTATGTCAAGTGGGCGGGGCCGAAGTATGGCGTATCGCCGAGACCGGATACCTATCCGGCACTCCCAAGAAGGCACCAGAGAAATGGCCTTCAGAGTGGTTTTATATTGACGACGTTCCCCTTCCGGATCCAGTCCGGACAGGACTCCCCAAGTTCAGTAACGCCCCACCGAGGGCACGTCTAAGCTGGCGCCCCCGAGGCCCCCAAGAAGAGGATACTAGGGAAATACATTTCCTGATGAGCAGGATAAAGTTACTGGCCAAATCCGGACTGATGATAGTCGAGGTCATGGCAATATGCATAATTCGGGGAGTGCAACCGCTTCAATATCAGGGCAATCCCATGTGGCATTTCAACGGGCAAGACGATGCCACCCGTTGTGGTCGTAAGGGTCCGGACTCCGCCATTGTTCTGACAAGGATACTATCCGATTTATACAAAGGAGAAGAGGAAGACTTCCTTCACATCAAACCGCGGGACGGATTCTCCATGTACAATCCCCCAAACTGGGTAAGTCGTCATTCATTTTCCCGCTTCACTTATTGTGGCGCTCTTCGCTAAGATTACCTGCCTCGATATTTTCGAGCAGGAACTAAGGAGGGCCGTAGAAGGAATCTCCAACCCTTCCCCACAGCCAGAGGACCCCGAAAGGGCCCTGGATCCAGGACTCGAAGAAGACCCGGATGCGGCCGTGGAGCTTGTCAACGGGATATTTTATCGGGCGAGCCGTGACGGTGCCTCAGTGGCTATTACTGCCAATTATTCTAGACTTCTACCTTCGTCGCGTGTAAGCCAAGCTGAAGACTCGATCCTCCGAAGAGGACCCTTTCCTGATGTCATTCCTTATCCCTGAATTGTCGTGTTTTTGTAGAGACGACGGTCGGAGCGCAAGGCTAAGCCCCTAGGGACCTGTCAGCCACAAGCGTCCGGATTTGGTAGGCTCAAGAGGAAGGTGGTTAGGGCCGACACGCCGCTACAGAGGCAAGGAAACAACCTGTCATGTAATTATTGTTATTTGAAGTATAACAACGCCCTTTACATCCTGGTAGGAAGAGGAGTATCCGGACTATATCCGGGGATCCTGCCAATCACGCCTCCACCAGTCGGGTTCCAGAACTGGCTTCGAGAGAGGAGGCGGACGTGGGGCCGATGCCGCATAGTCCTCCGACAGAGGACGCATATATGCTCTCTGCCACGAATTCCAAAGTAGAAAGCGCCATGAATCACCGGCGTCGACGGGCCGTGCTTCGCAACAACATCTTTTCCAAAGAGGCATTTAATGCTTTCAATTCGGGAGACGCATACATCCGAGCTGCTCAAGGTGGGCTTGCCCGGGCGACGGACCAGTATACCAAAGATATACGGGTAAGAAAGTTTGATAAGCATGTATAGCAGTAGCCCCTGAGACTTGAAACGGTTGGAACAACTGTTTTAAGGATCAATTTATGTGCAGGTTCTTGTAGATAAGAATGAGCAATTGTCTCGGGAGCTAGAGGGGTGCAAGACCCAACTTAGGGCCACGGTTGCCAAGCTAGAGGAATCCCAGAAGGCCTCATCTGGTAACATTTTTCTCGATTGTACGAAAATGCACCAGTTAGTAAGTGGCTAGTATGATGAATGTTTAACAGAAAATTCTGCAGATAACCCCGGGGTGAATCCGGAGGGCAGAAGGGATGACGAGTCTCATCTCCAGAGGCAGCTAAGGGCTGGCAAGTGCATTCTTACGCAAGTTAAGCAGGAGAATAATAATCTTCAAGATGCCAATGTTCGGCTGGACGTGGAATTGAAAGACGTCCGCGCGCAGCTGGCAGACTCCGTGAAGGAGAACAAAAGGCTTCACCACGGCATTTATGGTAAGTGCCTAAACGAACTGTAGCATAGTTCGGCGGGGAAGTATATTGAAAGACTTTTGCTTGTAGGAATGTTAACGGGTCGCCCTGAGGAGGAGATGCCCGCCTCTGCAGGCGATTTACTACAAGAACTCTCACAATTGCACGAGCGAGCTCGGCAGGCGATGCAGGGCGTTGCGCAGGCTTTGTGGCCATCAAACTTCCTGCCGAATGGCATGGGGGAGCTTGTGGACATGCTTTAAGGAGCACGGCAGCGCTTCCGATTGTGGAAGATGTCAGCCCGTCAGCAAGGTGCAAGAGAAGCATGGGCTATGGTGAAGACGCGCTACACCAAGCTGGACCCAAACCATATGGCCGAAGTCGGACCGGCAGGGCCGGATGGGCAAGAAATTCCCGTGAGTCTGGTATATGACCAGGTGGCGTTAGCCGCAAAGTATTCTCAACAGGATTGTAAGCTAGATAGCCTGTTGGATGGTATAGAGGAAGAATACAGTCAGTCCAAGTGACTGTGTAATTCGATGGACATAAGTAGCCCCTAGCCGGATTAAAATCATTTGTCATGGCGTACCTTTTCGCTTCAGCCCCTAGATCCGACAGTCCGGGTGTGTCTGAATACCCGCTCAGTTATAAAAAACTGGGGTATGCATGGAAACTAGGCGTAGGGGTCATAAGTGCTTGAACAGACAAGTACCCAACTAGTTATGTTATATTACATGGATAGTAATTAAGAAACATCTTCCAGGGAGAATAGTTCCATTAGGGGTTCCTTTCCCTGGGTAAGCATGCCACAACGCACATGTCCAGACTTCGAACCATGGCGTAGGATACAAAACTTCTGGGGATTTATGTTGTAATAAACGAATACATCTTTTGGTCACCAACCGAATATTCTCTTAAGGAAACTAGCTTTCGACTTCACCCAGTCTAAGGTACACATCCGGCTGAACCGACAGTAACAATCGCAGAGGTGCTCCCCTTATGCCCTAGCCGAATTAACGGGCACATAGGGCATAAACACAAGAGCCAGGCAACCCAGCTTGGCCACATCCTAAGTCATATCGATGCATATAATGGTGAAGAAAAGGCACATATGGAAAAAGAAATGCATATGTGATGGGCGAAAAGCCATTAGAGCAATTATTTTTAGCTTCCGTATAGGAAGCCCCCAGGTATTGTTACACACATAGTGCGGCCGGAGTGATCCGGAAGTCCGCACTTTATTAAATACTTTGTGTGAAGAGGGAGAAAAATCGAGAAAGGAAAAAGAATGGAGCATAATTAAAAAGGAGGAGGTAAGGATACAAACACTGAGTTCGGCGCTAGGCGTAGAATCTCCGGAGTCTGGCCGCGTTCCATGGATTCGGCTCAAGTATGTTATCGGTCGCATTACGTAAGCGGTATGCTCCTCCAGTGAGAACTTTGTCGATGACGAAGGGACCTTCCCACTTGGGTTTGAGCTTGTCCTTCTTCTTCTCCGGTAAGCGTAGAACGAGCTTGCCAGTATTATAAGTTTTGGCCCACACTTCTCTGCTCTGGTATCGTCGAGCCTGTTGCTGATAGAATGAGGAACGGGCCTTTGCGACGTCGCGCTCCTCCTCCAGGGTGTCCAAGTTATCCTGTCGATCTAACTCGGCTTCCTTCTCTTCATACATACGTACGCGTGGCGAATCATGTATTACGTCGCAGGGTAATACCGCTTCCGTGCCGTACACCATAAAAAATGGTGTATATCCGGTGGTCGATTCGGTGTGGTCCGCAGCCCCCAGAGTACAGACTCGAGCTCCTCGACCCAATGCGTGTCCGACTCTGTCAAGGATCACACTAGTCTGGGTTTGATGCCGCTCATGATAAGACCGTTTGCCCATTCGACCTGGCCGTTTGTTTGGGGATGGTAGACGGAAGCGTAGTCGAGCTTAATGCCCATTTTGCCGCACCAAGCTTTCACTTCATCGGCTGTGAAATTTGAGCCATCATCGGTGATGATGCTGTGGGGGGCACCGTATCGGTGTACGACCCCGGATATAAAGTTTATTACTGGTCCGGATTCGGCCGTTTTGACTGGTTTGGCTTCTATCCATTTGGTGAACTTGTCTACCATGACCAATAAGTATTTTTTTCTTGTGGCTTCCCCCTTTAAGGGGTCCAACCATATCCAGCCCCCAGACCGCGAAGGGCCAAGTTATGGGGATTGTTTGGAGAGCGGTAGGGGGCATATGACTCTGATTGGCAAAGAGCTGGCAACCGACGCAGTGTTGGACAAGGTCCTGTGCGTCTGCTCGGGCCGTCGGCCAATAGAAACCTGTACGGAAGGCCTTGCTGACTAGTGCTCAAGCCGCGGCGTGGTGCCCGCCTAGTCCGGCATGGATTTCAGCCAAGAGCTGCCGCCCTTCCTCTTCGGAGATGCACCTTTGGAGCACTCCGGTCGCACTTTTCTTATAGAGTTCCCCTTCATGGACTTTGTAAGCTTTAGAACGCCGGACGATGCAGCGTGCTTCATTTTGGTCTTTGGGAAGCTCCTGCCTATTTAGGTAGGCCAAGAAAGGCTCAGTCCACGGGGCAATGACAACCATGATTTCGTGGGCCGAAGATGTTATTTTGGTGGTAGATCCTCCGATTATGTCTGATAGTTCAGAATCTGGGGCTGTATTCGGATCCGCGCTGGTATTGCTGGACTCCCCTTCCCATGCCACGGATGGCTTGAACAGCCTTTCCAGGAATATGTTAGGCGGGACAGGGTCGCGTTTACCGCCGATGCGGGCAAGGACGTCTGCCGCTTGATTGTTTTCTCGAGCCACATGGTGGAATTCGAGCCCCTCGAACCGAGCTGACACTGTAAGGACGGCATTACGGTAGGCCGCCATTTTCGGATCCTTGGCTTCAAAGTCTCCGTTTATTTGTGATATTGCAAGGTTTGAATCCCTGCGCACCTATAGGTGTTGAATGCCCATAGAGACTGCCATCCGAAGACCGTGCAACAGAGCCTCGTATTCGGCTGCATTGTTGGAGTCCGTGTATAATATTTGGAGGACGTATTGGACCGTGTCTCCGGTGGGAGACGTCAGGACTACACCTGCTCCCAATCCGGCCAGCATTTTAGAGCCGTCGAAGTGCATGATCCAGTTAGAGTACGCGCCGTACTCTTTAGGGAGTTCGGCTTCTGTCTATTCGGCGACAAAGTCAGCTAATACTTGCGACTTGATGGCCCGCCGAGGCTTGTATGTTATGTCGAACGGAAGAAGCTCGATGGCCCATTTAGCGATCCGGCCCGTGGCATCGCGGTTATTTATTATATCGTTTAGTGGTACTTCGGAGGCCACCGTAATCGAACACTCTTGAAAGTAGTGTCGTAGCTTTCGGGATGCCATGAAGACCGCGTATGCTATTTTTTGATAGTGTGGGTATCGGGATTTGCATGGGGTGAGGACCGTGGATACGTAATAAACCGGCTTCTGTAGTGGGAATTTGTATCCGTCAACCTCTCGTTCGACGACGAGTACTGCGCTTACAACTTGATGTGTTGCAGCTATGTACAGCAGCATAGGTTCGCCGATATTTGGCGCTGTTAGGACTGGATTATTGGCCAATAAGGTCTTTATTTCATCGAGTCCGACCACGGCTGCATCCGTCCACACGAAGTGTTCGGTGCGTCGAAGAAGGCGGTAAAGAGGTAATGCCTTTTCTACTAACCTAGAGATAATGTGGCTCAGAGCAGCCACGCATCCAGCTAGTTTCTGGATGTGTTTGAGGTCTGTTGGTATAGCCAACTGCGACAAAGCTCGGATTTTTACCGGATTCGCTTCAATTCCTCTATTGGAAATGATGAAGCCCAGCAGTTTTCCAGAGGGGATGCCGAAAACGCATTTTTCTGGATTCAGCTTGATGTCGTATGTTCGGAGGTTGTCGAATGTAAGCCTCAAGTCATCTATTAGAGTTTCGACGTGTCTTGTTTTTATGACTATGTCGTCCACGTATGCCTCCACTGTTTTGCCGATTTGCTTTTCCAGGCATGTTTGAATCATGCGTTGATAGGTTGCGCCAGCATTCTTAAGCCCGAAAGGCATAGTGTTGAAGCAGAAAGGGCCATATGGCGTTATGAAAGCTGTTGCAGCTTGGTTGGACTCTGCCATCTTTATTTGATGGTATCCAGAGTATGCGTCTAGGAAACACAGCGAGTCGTGTCCTGCTGTGGCGTCGATGATTTGATCGATGCGAGGGAGGGGAAAGGGATCCTTGGGGCAAGCCTTGTTGAGGTCTTTGAAGTCGACACATAGGCACCAGGATTTGTCCTTATTTGGTACCATTACCAAGTTCGCCAGCCAATCCGGATGCTTGATATCTCTGATGAATCCGGCCTCAAGTAGCTTGGCTAGCTCTTCCCCCATGGCTTGCCGTTTGGGCTCTGAAAATCTCCTTAGGGTCTGTTTAACAGGTTTGTATCCCAAACGTTGGCTTGCCGTTAAGTCTATGTTCGACCAATCCGCGCGGGATGCCCGGCATGTCCGATGGGTGCCAGGCGAAAATGTCCCAATTCTCGCGTAAGAAGTCTCGCAGTGCGGCGTCCGTAGCGGGGCTCAACTGTGTCCCGATGGAGGCTGTCTTCATGGGGTCCGTTGGATGGACTTGGAATTTGACTATCTCATCTGCGGGTTTAAACAAGGTGGACTAGGGTCGCTTGTCGAGTATCACGTCGTCCCTGTCCATGGTAGCGCGCAGTGTTGTTAATTCTTCGGCTGCTAGGGCTTCGGATAATGCTTCCAAGGCTAGTGCTGCGGTTTTATTTTCGGAGCGGAGTGTGACGTCTGGATCACTGGCTAGAGTGATGATTCCATTGGGTCCAGGCATCTTAAGCTTCATGTACCCGTAATGGGGTATAGCTTGAAAGCTTGCAAACGCGTCCCGCCCTAGAAGGACGTGGTATCCGCTGCTGAAAGGAGCCACTTGGAATGTGATTTCTTCGGACCTGTAGTTCTCTGGGGTGCCAAATACCACATCGAGTGTGATTTTTCCCGCACACCATGCTTCCCGACTAGGGATGATTCCCCTGAAGGTCGTGCCGCTTTGTTCAATGCGGCTTTTATCAATTTCCATCTTCTTGAGTGTTTCTTCGTAGATCAAATTTAATCCGCTTCCGCCGTCCATGAGTACTTTAGTGAGCCGAAAGTCGTCCACTATTGGGCTAAGGACCAGAGCGGCTGGTGCCCGGATGGTCTGGAATTGGGGTTCGTTACTGGCATTGAAAGTTATAGCAGTGTCGTTCCATGGATTTATTTTTGCCACATGGTAGATTCTAGCGGGGCTTCGATGAGCTCGCTTGCGCCTATTGTTTGAGGCGAAAGTCTCGAAGACTGTTAGCACCGTGTTGTGTTCGTTGGCGGGATGTTGTTCTGCTTTATGGCTCACGAGGAGATCCTTGCCACTTTTTGCTACCTGCCGGAGTATCCAACATGCCCTAGGGCTATGGGTTGATGTTGCGTCCGGCGTACTGTGAAGCTTACATGGCCCATTGAGCCATTCTTCCAGTATGGTTCCACGCCCTGGGGCGGGTTTTGACTTCTTGGGGATTGGATCGGCCGACCTTCGAGAGTTCGACCGTTTAGTTCGGACAAAGGTTCTGGTGAGGGCCGTACTATCCCAAAATTCTGTTTGGGTTTTACAGGCGCTTTCCATTGCACAGTATTTCTGTACTATGGTTGCCAAGTCTGCAAAGTTTACTATGTCACGGCGGCTTATAGCATTAAGGAGTCCTTTGTTCGTGCAGTTTTTGCAGAAAAGTGAGACTACGTCCTCCTCGTGGCAGCCCTTGACCTTGTTAGGCGCAAGGAGAAATCTGGCCTAGTAATGATGTACTATCTCCTAGGGCTCTTGCCTGATGCGGGAGAGACGATTTAAGTCTAGGTGAGTGTCGTTGGCTGAATCCGGATTTTGATCCGGTCTAACACCCGAGGGCATGGGAGGTTCTGAGCCTGACAGCTCGGGATCCGGAGTGTTGCCCAATCTCTTCGGCCCAATGCCCAATTCTAAGTCTGGGACCCGGGTCATGCCTTCCTCTGAGCAGGTGTTCGGTTCACAGAGTTTGGTGATCCGGACATAATTCGTCCTCAGAGTTGAGGGGCAACCCGCATGTGGTTCCTCCACTACCGCTATCTCATGGGTGGCCGGCGGGGATCTAATGTCCCTTTGGTCGGGTTTAAGCCCAATCCGGTCATAGTCCGTAGCGACTCCCAAAGCGGCGATGCGATCCAAGAGCTCATTAAGAGAGGAGAGCTCTATCGGATCCATCTGTTCGGCAAGCTCTGAATTGATACGAAGGTTATGCGTGATGACCCGAGAGGCCATCATTGGCGCGACAACCGATGGGGCCGCCATAATGAAGCCGCCAAGTCGAAGAATTTGGCCTACAGCCAGCGCTCCCCCAGAGATGATGTCGTCCTTGACAACGAGACGAGCCATCGAGCCTTGCAGCGACGACACAGAGGAACTCTCAATGAAAGCACCAATGTCGGTGTCAAAACCGGTGGATCTCGGGTAGGAGGTCCCTATCTGTGCGTCTTAGGCTGATGGTAACAGGAAGTAAGGGACACAATGTTTACCCAGGTTCGGGCCCTCTCGATGGAGGTAAAACCCTACTTCCTGCTTGATTTATATTGAAGATATGAGTAGTACAAGAGTAGATCTACCACGAGATCGTAGAGGCTAAACCCTACAAGCTAGCGTATGATGGTATGATTGTAATTGTTATCGGCCTTCTAAGGACCAACCTCTCCGGTTTATATAGACACCGGAGAGGGCTAGGGTTTACATGGAGTCGGTTACAAGGAAGGAAACATAATATTCAGATCGCCAAGCTTGTCTTCCGCAAAGGAGAGTCCCATCTGGACACGGGCCGGAGTCTTGAGTCTTGTATCTTCACGCTTCAATAGTCCGGACGATGCATGTAGTCCGGCTATCCGGATACCCCCTAATCTAGGACTCCCTCAGGGGGGGAGCCCCCTTCCTTCCTTCTCCTTCTCCCTTCCCTTTCTCCTACTCCAACTTGGAAGGGGGGGGGAATCCTACTCCTGGTGGGAGTAGGACTCCCCTATGGCGCGCCCAAGAGAGGGCCGGCCCTCCCCTCCTCCACTACTTTATATACGGGGGAGGGGGGCACCCCATAGACACAACAATTGATCATTGTTCTCTTAGCCGTGTGCGGTGCCCCCCTCCACCATAGTCCTCCTCGATAATATCGTAGCGGTGCTTAGGCGAAGCCCTGCGTGGGTAGAACATCATCATCATCACTACGCCGTCGTGCTGACAGAACTCTCCCTCGACACTCGCCTGGATCGGAGTTCGAGGAACATTACTGAGCTGAACGTGTGCAAGCACCCGGAGGTGCCGTGCTTTCGGTGCTTGATCGGTCGAGCCGTGAAGACGTACGGCTACATCAACCGCATTGTGCTAACACTTCTGCTTTCATTCTACGAGGGTACATGGACAACACTCTCCCCTCTCGTTGCTATGCATCACCATGATCTTGCGTGTGCGTAGGATTTTTTTTGAAATTACTATGTTACCCAATAGTGGCATCCGAGCCAGGTTTTATGCGTAGATGTTATATGCATGAGTAGAACACAAGTGAGCTGTGGGCGATACAAGTCATACTGCTTACCAGCATGTCATACTTTGGTTCGGCGGTATTGTTGGATGAAGCGGCCCAGGCCGACAATACGCGTACACTTACGCGAGACTGGTTCTACCGACGTGCTTTGCACACAGGTGGCTGGTGTGTGTCAGTTTCTCCAGCTTTAGTTGAACCGAGTGTGGCTACGCCCGGTCCTTGAGAAGGTTAAAATAGCACTAACTTGACTAACTATCATTGTGATTTTGATGCGTAGGTAAGAACGGTTCTTGCTCAGCCCGTAGCAGCCACGTAAAACTTGCAACAACAAAGTAGAGGACGTCTAATTTGTTTTTGCAGCGCATGTTGTGATGTGATGTGGTAAAGACGTGATGCTATATTTTATTGTATGAAATTATCATGTTTTGTAACCGAGTTATTGGCAACTGGTAGGAGCCATATGGTTGTCGCTTTATTGTATGCAATGCAATCGCCCTGTAATTGCTTTACTTTAACACTAAGCAGTAGCGATAGTCATAGAAGCAATAGTTGGCGAGACGATAACGATGCTACGATGGAGATCAAGATGTCGCGCCGGTGACGATGGTGATCATGACGGTGCTTCAGAGATGGAGATCACAAGCACAAGAAGATGATGGCCATATCATATCACTTATATTGATTGCATGTGATGTTTATCCTTTATGCATCTTATTTTGCTTGATTGATGGTAGCATTATAAGATGATCTCTCACTAAATTTCAAGGTATACGTGTTCTCCCTGAGTATGCACCGTTGCCAAAGTTCGTCGTGCCCAGACACCACGTGTGATCGGGTGTGATAAGCTCTACGTCCATCTACAACGGGTGCAAGCCAGTTTTGCACACATAGAATACTCAGGTTAAACTTGACGAGCCTAGCATATGCAGATATGGCCTCGAAACACTGAGACCGAAAGGTCGAGCATGAATCATATAGTAGATATGATCAACATAGTGATGTTCACCATTGAAAACTACTCCATTTCACGTGATGATCGGTTATGGTTCAGTTGATTCGGATCACGTGATCACTTAGATGATTAGAGGGATGTCTATCTAAGTGGGAGTTCTTAAGTAATATGATTAATTGAACTTTAATTTTTCATGAACTTAGTCCTGATAATATTTTGAAAATGATGTTGTAGATCAATAGCTCGCGTTGTTGCTTCCCTATGTTTTATATGTGTTCCTAGAGAAAACTAAGTTAAAAAAAGATAGTAGCAATGATGCGGACTAGATCCGTGATCTGAGGTTTATCCTCATTGCTGCACAGAAGAATTATGTCCTTGATGCACATCTAGGTGACAGACCTATTGCAGGAGCAGATGCAGACGTTGAATGTTTGGCTAGCTCAATATGATGACTACTTGATAGTTTAGTGCACCATGCTTAATGGCTTAGAATCGGGACTTCAAAGACGTTTTGAACGTCATGGACCATATGAGATGTTCCAGGAGTTGAAGTTAATATTTCAAGCAAATATCCGAGTTGAGAGATATGAAGTCTCCAACAAGTTCTATAGCTAAAAGATGGAGGAGAATTGCTCAACTAGTGAGCATGTGCTCAGATTGTCTGGGTACTACAATCGCTTGAATCAAGTGGGAGTTAATCTTCCAGATAAGATAGTGATTGACAGAGTTCTCTAGTCACCATCACCAAGTTAGTAGAACTTCATGATGAACAATAGTATGCAAAGGATGACAAAAACGATTCCTGAGCTCTTTGCGATGTTGAAATCAACGAAAGGTAGAAATCAAGAAAGAGCATCAAGTGTTGATGATTGACAAGACCACTAGTTTCAAGAAAAGGGCAAAGGGAAAGAAAGGGAACTTCAAGTAGAATGACAAGCAAGTTGTCACTCCCATGAAGAAGCCCAAACCTGGACCAAAACCTAAAACTGAATGTTTCTACTGCAAAGGAAATGGTCATTAGAAGCGGAAATACTTTGAATATTTGGTGGATAAGTAGGATGGCAAAGTGAACAAGGGTATATTTGATATATAGGTTATTGATGTGTACTTTACTAGTGTTTATAGTATTCCCTGAGTATTTGATACTTGTTCGGTTGCTAAAAATTAGTAACTCGAAACAGGAGTTATAGAATAAACAGAGACTAGTTGAGGGTGAAGTGATGATGTGTGTTGGAAGTAGTTCCAAGATTGATATGATCATCATCACACTCTCCCTACACTTTCGAGATTAGTGTTGAACCTAAATAAATGTTATTTGGCGTTTGCGTTGAGCATGAATATGATTTGATCATGTTTATTGCGATACGGTTATTCATTTAAAGTCAGAGAATAATTGTTGTTCTGTTTACATGAATAAAACCTTCGATGGTCATACACCCAATGAAAAATAGTTTGTTGGATCTCGATCGTAGTGATACACATATTCATAATATTGATGCCAAAAGATGCAAAGTTGATAATGATAGTGCAACTTATTTGTGGCATTGTCGTTTGGGTCATATCAGTGTAAAGCGCATGAAGAAACTCCATTAAGATGGACTTTTGGAATCACTTGGTTATGAATCATTTGATGCTAGCGAACCGTGCCTTTTGGGCAAGATGACTAAAACTCCGTTCTCCGGAACAATGGAACGAGCTACTGACTTGTTGGAAATAATACATACCGATGTATGCAGTCCAATGAGTGTTGATGCTCGTGGCAAGTATCATTATTTTCTGACCTTCACAGATGATTTGAGCAGATATGGGTATATCTACTTGATGAAACATAAGTCTGGAATGTTTGAAAAGTTCAAAGAATTTAAGAGTGAAGTAGAAAATCATCATAACAAGAAAGTTTCTCCGATTTGATCGCGGAGACAAATATTTGAGTTACGAGTTTGGTCTTCAATTAAAACAATGTGGAATAGTTTCACAAGCTCACGCCACCTGGAACACCACAGCGTTATGGTGTGTCCGAACGTCATAACCGCACTTTATTGGATATGGTGCAATCTATGATGTATCTTACCGATTTACCACAATCGTTTTGGGGTTATGCATTAGAGACACCTGCATTCACTTTAAATAGGGCACCATCAAAATCCATTGAGACGACGCCTTATTAATTGTGGTTTGGCAAGAAACCAAAGTTGTCGTTTCTTAAAGTTTGGGGCTGCGATGCTTATGTGAAAAAGTTTCAACCTGATAAGCTCGAACCCAAATTGGAGAAGTGTGTCTTCATAGAGTACCTAAAGGAAACTGTTGGGTACACCTTCTATCACAGATCTGAAGGCAAGATTTTTGTTGCTAAATTTGGATCCTTTCTAGAGAAGGAGTTTCTCTCGAAAGAAGTGAGTGGGAGGAAAGTAGAACTTGATGAGGTAATTGTAGCTTCTCCCGAATTGGAAAGTAGTTCATCATAGAAATCAGTTCCAGTGATTCCTACACCAATTAGTGAGGAAGTTAATGATAATGATCATGAAACTTCAGATCAAGTTATTACAGAAACTCGTAGGTCTTCCAGAATAAGATCCGCACCAGAGTGGTACGGTAATCCTGTTCTTGAAGTCATGTTACTAGACCATGATGAACCTACGACCTATGAGGAAGCGATGATGAGCCCAGATTCCGTGAAATGGCTTGAGGCCATGAAATCTGAGATGGGATCCATGTATGAGAACAAAGTGTGGACTTTGGTTGTGTTGCTCGATGATCGACAAGCCATAGAAAATAAATGGATCTTCAAGAGGAAGACGGACGCTGACAGTAGTGTTACTATCTAAAAAGCTCGACTTGTCGCAAAAGGTTTTTTTGACAAGTTCAAGGTGTTGAATATGATGAGATTTTATCACTCGTATCGATGCTTAAAGTCTGTCCGAATCATGTTAGCAATTGCTACATTTTATGAAATCTGGCAAACGGATGTCAAAACTGCATTCCTTAATGGATTTATTAAAGAAGAGCTATATATGATGCAACCAGAAGGTTTTGTCAATCATAAAGGTGCTAACAAAATGTGCGAGCTCCAGCGATCCATCTATGGACTGGTGCAAGCATCTCGGAGTTCGAATATACGCTTGGATGAGTTGATAAAAGCATATGGTTTTATGTAGACTTTTGGAAAGGCATGTATTTACAAGAAAGTGAGTGGGAGCACTACAGCCTTTCTGATAAGTATATGTGATCAGAAATGATGTAGAAATTTTCTGGAAAGCATAAAGGAGTGTTTGAAAAGAGTTTTTCAAGGAAACACCTCAGTAAAGCTACTTACATATTGAGCATCAAGATCTATTGAGATAAATCCAGACGCTTGATAAGATTTTCAATTAGTACATACCTTGACAAGATTTTGAAGTAGTTCAAAATGGAAACAGACAAAGAAAGGGTTCTTGCCTATGATGCAAAGGTGTGAAGTTGAGTTAGACTCAAAACACGACCATGGCAGAAAATAGAAAGAGAATGAAAAGTCATTCCCTATGCCTCAGTCATAGGTTCTATAAAATATGCTATGTTGTGTACCAGACCTATTGTATACCTTGCTCTGAGTTTAGCAAAGGAATACAATTTTGATCTAAGAGTAGATCACTGGACAGCGGTCAAGAATATCCGTAGTGAGGACTAAGGAGATGTTTCTCTATTATGGAGGTGATAAAAGAGTTCGTCGTAAAGAGTTACATCGATGCAAGCTTTTACACCAGTCTAGATGACTCTAAGTCTCAATCTGGATACATATTGAAAGTGGGAGCAATTTGCTAGAGTAGCTCCATGCAGAGCATTGTAGACATAGAATATTTGCAAAATACATACGGCTCTGAATGTGACAGACCCATTCACTAAACTTCTCTCACGAGCAAAACATGATCATACCTTAGTACTCTTTGGGTGTTAATCACATAGCGATGTGAACTACACTATTGTCTCTAGTGAACCCTTCGGGTGTTGGTCACATGATGATGTGAACTATGGGTGTTAATCACTTACAGATGTGTATATTGGTGTTGAATCACATGATGCTGTGAACTAGATTATTGATTCTAGTGCAAGTGGGATACTGAAGGAATTATGCCCTATAGGAAATAATAAAGTTATTATTTATTTCTTTATTTCATGATAAATATTTATTATTCATGCTAGAATTATATTAACCGAAAACATGATACATGTGTGAATACATAGACAAACTGAGTGTCACTAGTATGCCTCTACTTGACCAGCTCATTCATCAAAGATGGTTATGTTTCCTAGCCATAGACAAAGAGTTGTCATTTGATTAACGGGATCACATCATTAGGAGAATGATGTGATTGACTTGATCCATTCCGTTAGCTTAGCACTTTATCGTTTAGTATGTTGCTATTGCTTTCTTCATGACTTATACATGTTCCTATGACTATGAGATTATGCAACTCCCGTTTACCGGAGGAACACTTTTTGTGCTACCAAATGTCACAACGTAACTGGCTGATTATAAAGGTGCTCTACAGGTGTCTCTGAAGGTACTTGTTGAGTTGGCGTATTTTGAGAATAGGATTTGTCACTCCGATTGTCGGAGAGGTATCTTTGGGCCCTCTCGGTAATGCACATCACTATAAGCCTTGCAAGCAATGTGACTAATGAGTTAGTTGCGGGATGATGCATTGTGGAACGAGTAAAGAGACTTGCTGGTAACGAGATTGAACTAGGTATTGAGATACCGACGATCGAATCTCGGGCAAGTAACATACCGATGACAAAGGGAACAACGTATGTTGTTATGCGGTTTGACCGATAAAGATCTCCATAGAATATGTAGGAGACAATATGAGCATCTAGGTTCCCGCTATTGGTTATTGACCGCAGACATGTCTCGGTCATGTCTACATAGTCCTCGAACCCATAGGGTCCGCACGCTTAACATTCTGTGATGATTTATATTATGAGTTATGTGTTTTGATGTACCAAAATTAGTTCGGAGTCCCGGATGAGACCGGGGACATGACGAGGAGTCTCGAAATGGTCGAGACGTAAAGATCGATATATTGGACGACTATATTCGGACTTCGGAAAGGTTCCGAGTGATTCGGGTATTTTTCGCAGTACCGAAGAGTTACGACAATTCGTAGTGGGCCTTAATGGGCCATACGGGAAAGGAGAGAAAGCCCTCAAAGGGTGGTCGCACCCCTCCCCATGGACTGGTCCGAATTGGACTAGGGAGGGGGGCGCCTCCTTCCTTCCTTCTCCTTCTTCCTTCCCTTTCTCCTAGTCCAACTTGGAAGGGGGGGAATCCTACTCCCGGTGGGAGTAGGACTCCCCTATGGCGTGATAACCCACAAGTGTAGGGGATC
The DNA here is from genome assembly GCF_018294505.1 of Triticum aestivum. NCBI lineage: Eukaryota > Viridiplantae > Streptophyta > Magnoliopsida > Poales > Poaceae > Triticum > Triticum aestivum. The sequence continues at coordinate 659,904,086 of NC_057807.1, forward strand.
GCAACAGCTTTTGAGGGTAAAGTATTCAACCCAAATTTATTTATTCAACACAAGGGGAGCCAAAGAATATTCTTGAGTATTAGCAGTTGAGTTGTCAATTCAACCACACCTAGATAACTTAGTATCTGCAGCAGGGTATTTAGTAGCAAAGCAATATGATAATAAAGGTAACGGTAGCAAAAGTAATATTTTTGGGTTTTGTAGTGATTATAACAATAGCAACGGAAAAGTAAATAAGCGAAGCACAAGATGTGAAAAGCTCGTAGGCAATGGATGAGTAATGGATAATTATGTCGGATGCGATTCCTCGTGTAATAGCTATAACATAGGGTGACACAGAACTAGCTCCAATTCATCAACGTAATGTAGGCATGTATTCCATAAATAGTCATACGTGCTTATGGAAAAGAACTTGCATGGCATCTTTTGTCCTACCCTCCTGTGGCAGTGGGGTCGTAGCGGAAACTAAGGGATATTAAGGCCTCCTTTCAATAGAGAACCGGACCAAAGCATTAACACATATTGAATACATGAACTCCTCAAACTCTGGTCATCACCGAGAAGTATCCCGATTATTGTCACTTCGGGGTTGTCGGATCATAACACATAATAGGTGACTATAGACTTGCAAGATACGATCAAGAACACACACATATTCATGAAAACATAATAGGTTCAGATCTGAAATCATGCCACTCGGGCCCTAGTGACAAGCATTAAGCATAGCAAAGTCATAGTAACATCAATCTCAGAACATAGTGGATACTAGGGATCAAACCCTAACAAGACTAACTTGATTACATGGTAAATCTCATCCAACCCATCACCATCCAGCAAGCCTACGATGGAATTACTCACGCACGACGGTGAGCATCATGAAATTGGTGATGGATGATGGTTGATGATGATGAAGGCGATGAATCCCCCTCTTCGGAGCCCCGAACGGACTCCAGATCAGCCCTCCCGAGAGTGATTAGGGATTGGTGGTGGCTCCGTATCATACAACACAAACTTTTTCTCCTCATTTTTTTCTCCACGAGACGAAATATATGGAATTGGAGTTGAGGTCGGCGGAGCCTCAGGGGGCCCACGAGACAGGGGGGCACGCCCCCTACCCTCGTGGGCAGGGTGTGGGCCCCCTAGTCTTGATTATTTCTCTAGTATTTTTTATATTTTCCAAAAAGTGCCTCTGAGGATTTTCAAGACATTCCGAGAACTTTTGTTTTCTACACATAAAATGACATCATGGCAGTTCTGCTGAAAACAGCGTCAGTCCGAGTTTGTTTCATTCAAATCATGCAAGTTATAGTAAAAAACAAGGACAAAAGTGTTTGGAAAAGTAGATACGTTGGAGACGTATCAACTCCCCCAAACTTAAACCTTTGCTTGTCCTCAAGCAATTCATTTGATAAACTGAAAGTGATAAAGAAAAACTTTTACAAACTCTGTTTGCTCTTGTTGTTGTAAACATGAAAATCCAGCATTCAGGTTTCAGAAAAATATTATGAACTAACCATACTCATAATAACACCTTGGTCTCACAATTACTCATATCAATGGCATAATCAGCTAGCAAGCCATAATAATAAAACTCAGATGACAACACTTTCTCAAAACAATCATAACATGATATAACAAAATAGTATCTCGCTAGCCCTTTCTGAGAGTGCAAAACATAAATGCAGAGCACCTTTAAAGATCAAGGACTGACTAAATATTGTAATTCATGGTAAAAGAGATCCAGTCAAGTCATACCCAATATAAACCAATAATAATGAATGCAAATGATAGTGTGCTCTCCAGCGGGTGCTTTTTAATAAGAAGGTGATGACTCAACATAAAAGTAAATAGATAAGCCCTTCGCAGAGGGAAGCAGGGATTTGTAGAGGTGCCAGAGCTTGGTTTTAAAATAGAGATTGAATAACATTTTGAGCGGCATACTTTCGTTGTCAACGCAACAACTATGAGATGGCTGTATCTTCTATACTATATGCATTACAGGCAGTTCCCAAACAGAATGGTAAAGGTTTATACTCCCCCAACCACCAACAAGCATCAATCCATGGCTTGCTCGAAACAACAAGTGCCTCCAACTAACAACAGCCCTGGGGGAGTTTTGTTTAATTATTTTGATTTGCTTTGATCTTTTTGGATCATGGGACTGGGCATCCCGGTTACCGGCCCTCTCTCGTGAATGAGGAGCGGAGTCCACTCCTCTTGAGAATAACCCACCTATCATGGAAGATATAGGCAGCCCAAGTTGTAAGATGAGTTGCTCGAGCATACAAAACAGAATTTTATTTGAAGGATTGGAGTTTGGCACATACAAATTTACTTGGAACGACAGGTAGATATCACATATAGGAAGGTATGGTGGACTCATATGGAACAACTTTGGGGTTTAAGGAGTTTGGACGCACAAGAAGTATTCCCGCTTAGTACAGGTGAAGGCTAGCAAAAGACTGGGAAGCGACCAACTGAGAGAGCGACAACAGTCATGAACATGCATAAAAATTAATTCACACCGAATACAAACATGAGTAGGATATAATCCACCATGAACATAAATATCGTGAAGGCTATATTGATTTGTTTTAACTACATGCGTGAACATGTGCCAAGTCGAGTCACTCAATTCATTCAAAGGAGGATACCATCCCATCATACCACATCATAATCATTCTTATAGCATGTTGGCACGCAAGGTAAACCATTATAACTCATAGCTAATCAAGCATGGCACAAGCAACTATAATCTCTAAATGCCATTGCAAATATGTTTACTTCATAATAAGCTGAATCAGGAACGATGAACTCACCATATTTAGAAAAACAAGAGAGGTCGAGTTCATACCAGCTTTTCTCATCTCAATCAGTCCATCATATATCGTCATTATTGCCTTTCACTTGCACGATCGAACGATGTGTATAATAATAATAGTGCACGTGCATTCGATTAAGCTGGAATTTGCAAGCATTCAACTCAAGAGAGAGAAGACAAGGTAATATGGGATCTAAGTTAAATAAACAATCATGCATATGAGAGCCACTAAGCATTTTCAATATGGTCTTCTACTCTCTACCCCCAAAGGAAAGAAAATAAAATAAAACTATTTACACGGGAAATCTCCCAACAAGTAAAAAGAAGAACAAGAAATCTTTTTGGGTTTTCATTTTAATTACTACTATAAGCATGGAAATTAAACTAACTAATTTTTTTGGTTTTTCTTAAGGTTTATCAAACACACAAGAAGAAAACTAGAAAAAGAAATTTAAACTAGCATGGATAATACAATGAAAGAGTATGAGCACCGATGACTAGAATAGTGTGTGAACATGAATGTAAAGTCGGTGAGGAATATGTACTCCCTCAAGCTTAGGCTTTTGGCCTAAGTTGGTCTAATACGAAGGACCGCTTGGCGGCTATCCGTAGTTATAACTGGGGTCGTACTGAGATGCAACAGCAAATGCCTCCTGAGCTGCGGCATGTTGGCGAGCTGCCTCCGCTCTCCCCTCGTGTTCAGTTGCTTCCTCCCTGGTAACAACATATCTTCCTTTAGCCTGGTAATCAAAAAGGAGAGGAGCAGGAAGAGTAACATGGACGATGTTGCGTCTGTCATAGATTAGTCGATAATGGAGGAATTGTTCATTCCTCCTAAGAAAATGATGGTTGACCATAGTGTCATAATCTAAATAAGCAGGAGGTAACATCATATCTCGCTCTCGTGGGGTTATACCAAGATAACTCGCTACACGGATTGCATAAATTCCTCCAAATAAATCTCCAGCTCTACCATTATTCTGCAACCTATGTGCAACTATTGCCCCCAAGTTATAACCTTTATAACCTAACACAACACTCTTGAGGACATAAAGATCAAGAACACGCATATGACATGCTTCGTCTTTACCGTTAATGCATCTACCAATGAAGAGAGCGAAATAATGTATAGCGGGAAAATGAATGCTCCCTATGGTAACTTGTGCTATGTCCCTGGATTCTCCAACAGTAATACTAGCAAGGAAATATCTAAATTTAGATTTATGGGGATCATTAATATTACCCCACTATGGAAGTTTGCAAGCAGTTGTAAAATCCTCTAAGTCCATGGTGTAAGATGTATCATAAATATCAAATAGGACACTAAGAGAATTACGCGTACAGTTATATTTAAACCTCCGCACAAAGGAATCAGTCAATTGATAGTACTGAGGACACTTATCTTGTAAGAAGTCCTCCAGCTCAGCATTACGCACATACGTGTCAAATCCCTCCTTAAATCCTGCTTCGACCATAAAATCATCGGATGGCCACTCACAAGCTCGTACATCCGCGTCCCTCGGTAATTCAACATCTTGCTCATGTATAGCAATCTTGGGTCCTTTCTTTACTGAAGAACCACCTTGGTACAATCTCCTAGACATAATTCTTTTTTGAAAAATTTCTGAAATTTTAGTATCTTCAAAATAAAAGTGAATAAAACTAAACAAGATTGGTAGCAACTACTCCTACAAGTGCCTAGAGCCTATATCATGCATTAGAATTACTTGGGACCTCATAAATTTAACATGCAAACTCAGGAACATGGTCATCTATGCAGCAAAAATTTGTAATGAATAAAGCACTAGAACAAAAACTAATTGGACCAATGGAGGAGTCACATACCAAGCAACAATCTCCCAAAGCAATTTTGTGAATGGAGCTTTGAGCAAGGAGATCGAAAATTGCAGCAAAATGAGCTAGAACTTGTGCTTGAGCTGGATGGGGATTTTTTTTGGAAGAAGATGGAGTGTGTGGGTGCTGGCATAAGTGGAGGGGGGCCACCAGGGGCCCACGAGACAGGGGGATGCGCCCAGGGGGGTGCCCTCCACTCTCGTGGCCTGGTCCTTGCCCCTCCTGCGGTGATTTCAGTGCCTAAAATCCTCAAATATTCTATAACAAATCATACTAAATTTGCAGGGCATTTGGAGCACTTTTATTTTCGGGATATTTTTTAATGCACAGATAATTCAGAAAACAGATGGGTAATACTATTTTTGCTTTATTTAATCTAAATAACAGAAAGTAAAAAGAGGGTACAGAAGGTTGTGCCTTTTAGTTTCATCCATCTCATGATCATCAAAATGAATCGACTAACAAGGCTGATCAAGTCTTTTTAACAAACTCATTCCGAATAACACGAAATCAGAGAAATTTCAAATAACACTAAGTTACCTCAACGGGGATATGAAAATCCCCAATAATAAGAATATCATACTTTTTCTCGACAGTAGGGAGAGTAAATTCAAAACCTCCAATAATGATAGTTGGAACTTTTCCAATAGAATTGATGTTATGAACTTGAGATTGTTTCCTCGGAAAGTGTACCGTATGCTCATTACCATTAACATGAAAAGTGACATTGCCTTTGTTGCAATCAATAACAGCCCCTGCAGTATTCAAAAAGGGTCTACCAAGGATAATCGACATACTATCGTCCTCGGGAATATCAAGAATAACAAAGTCCGTTAAGATAGTGACATTTGGAACCACAGCAGGCACATCCTCACAAATACCGACAAGTATAGCAGTTGATTTATCATCCATTTGTAAATATATTTTAGTAGGTGTCAACTTATTCAATTCCAGTCTATGATATAAAGAGGGAGGCATAACACTAACACCGGCTCCAAGATCACATAAAGCAGTTCTAACATAATTTCTTTTAATGGAGCATGGTATAGTTGGTACCCCCGGATCTCCAAGTTTCTTTGGTATTCCACCCTTAAAAGTGTAATTAGCAAGCATGGTGGAAATTTCAGCTTTCGGTATCTTTCTTTTATTTGTAATGATATCCTTCATATACTTGACATAAGGATTTACTTTAAGCATATCAGTTAAGCGCATACGTAAGAAGATAGGTCTAATCATTTCAGCAAAGCGCTTAAAATCCTCATCATCCTTTGTCTTGGATGGTTTAGGAGGAAAGGGCATGGGTTTCTGAACCCATAGTTCTCTTTCTTTACCATGCTTCCTAGCAACAAAATCTCTCTTATCATAATGTTGATTCTTTAATTGTGGGTTATCAAGATCAACAACAGGTTCAATCTCTACATCATTGTTTTTGCTAGGATGAGCATCGACATGAACATTATCATATCACTAGGTTCATGTTCATCACCTGATTGTGTTTCAGCATCAGAAATGGAAATATCATTGGGATTCTCAGGTGTGTCTACAACAGGTGCACTAGAAGCATGCAAAGTCCTATCGTATTTCTTTTTCTTCTTTTTGGAAGAACTAGGTGCCTCTAAATTGTTTCTCTGAGAATCTTGCTCAATTCTCTTAGGGTGGCCTTCAGGATACAAAGGTTCCTGAGTCATTCTACCAGTTCTAGTAGCCAATCTAACATCAAAGTCATGTTTATATTTAATTCATCAAGCAAATCATTTTGAGCTTTAAGTACCTGCTCAGCTTGAGTAGAAACCATAGAAGCATATTTGCTAATGAGTTTGAGTTCACCTTTAACTCTAGCCATATTATCGCTCACGCGTCCTATATCGAAAGCATTATTCTTTAACTCCCTACCAACATAAGCATTAAAACTTTCTTGTCTAGCCATAAAGTCATCAAATTCATCTAAGCATGGGCTATGAAACTTAGTAGAGGGGATTTCAACTTTATCATATCCATAGAGAGAACTTACCTTTACTACCTGTGTCGGGTTATCAAGACAATGTGGTTCTTCAACAGGCGGTATATTAAGACCATGTATTTCTTCAATAGGTGGTAAATTCTTAACATCTTCAGCTTTTATACCTTTTTCTTTCATTGATTTCTTTGCCTCTTGCATATCTTCAGGACTGAGAAATAAAACACCTCTCTTCTTCGGAGTGGGTTTAGGAATAGGCTCAGGAGTTGGCTCAATTGGTTCAGGAATTGGCTCAGGAAGAGTCCAATTATTTTCATTAATCAACATATTATTCAGTAGTAATTCGGCTTCGTCGACTGTTCTTTCCCTAAAAACACAACCATCACAACTATTCGAGTAGTCCTTGGAAGCATCGGCTAGTCCATTATAAAAGATATCAAGTATTTCATTTTTCTAGAGAGGATGATCAGGCAAAGCGTTAAGTAATTGGAGAGGCCTACCCCAAGCTTGTGGGAGACCTCTTCTTTGATTTGCACAAAATTATATATTTCCCGCAAGGCAGCTTGTTTCTTATGAGCAGGGAAATATTTAGTAGAGAAGTAATAAATCATATCCTGGGGACTACGCACACAACCAGGAGCAAGAGAATTATACCAAGTCTTAGCATCACCCTTTAATGAGAACGGAAATATCTTAAGGATATAATAGTAGCGAGATTTATCATCATGAGTAAACAGGGTGGCTATATCATTCAACTTGGTAAGATGTGCCACAACAGTTCCAGATTCAAGGCCATAAAAAGTATCAGATTCTACCAAAGTAATAATTTCAGGATCAATAGAGAATTCATAATCCTTATTAGTAACTGATACGTCTCCAACGTATCTATTTTTCCAAACACTTTTGCCCTTGTTTTGGACTCTAACTTGCATGATTTGAACGAAACTAACCCGGACTGACGATGTTTTCAGCAGAACTGCCATGATGTTGTTTTATGTGTAGAAAAGAAATTTCTCGGAATGTCCTAAAAATCCACGGAGGCACTTTTTGGAATTAACAAGAATTTCTGGGCGAAAGAAATACATCAGGGGGCCCAGGGCATGTCCACGAGACAGGGGGGCACCCCCCTGTAGGGCGCGCCCCCCTATCTCGTGGGCCCCTTGGACCTCCACCGACCTCAACTCCAACTCCATATATTCACGTTCGGGGAGAAAAATATCAGAGAGAAAGTTTCATCGTGTTTTATGACATGGAGCCGCCGCCAAGCCCTAATCTCTCTCGGGAGGGCTGATCTGGAGTCCGTTCGGGGCTCAGGAGAGGGGGATTCGTCGCCGTCGTCATCATCAACCATCCTCCATCACAAATTTCATGATGCTCACCGCCGTGCGTGTGTAATTCCATTGTAGGCTTGCTGGACGGTGATGGGTTGGATGAGATTTACCATGTAATCAAGTTAGTTTTGTTAGGGTTTGATCCCTAGTATCCACTATGTTCTGAGATTGATGTTTCTATGACTTTGCTATGCTTAATGCTTGTCACTAGGGCCCGAGTGCCATGATTGCAGATCTGAAGCTATTATGTTTTCATGATTATATGTGTGTTCTTGATCCTATCTTGCAAGTCTATAGTCACCTATTATGTGTTATGTTCCGACAACCCCTAAATGACAATAATCAGGATACTTCTCGGTGATGACCTTAGTTTGAGGAGTTCATGTATTCACTATGTGCTAATGCTTTGTTCCAGTTCTCTATTAAAAGGAGGCCTTAATATACCTTAGTTTCCACTAGGACCCCGCTGCAACGGGAGGGTAGGACAAAAGATGTCATGCAAGTTCTTTTCCATAAGCACGTATGACTATTTATAGAATACATGCCTACATTACATTGATGAACTGGAGCTAGTTTTGTGTCACCCTATGTTATAGCTATTACATGAGGAATCGCATCCGGCATAATTATCCATCATTGATCCATTTCCTACAAGCTTTTCATATATTGTTCTTTGCTTATTTACTTTTCCGTTGCTACTGTTACAATTAATACAAAAACCCCCAAAACAATTATCTTTACTTTTGCTACCATTACCTTTATTATCATACCACCTTTGCTAATAAATACTTTGCTGTAGATACTAAGTTATCCAGGTGTGGTTGAATTGACAACTCAACTGCTAATACTCAAGAATATTCTTTGGCTCCCCTTGTGTCGAATCAATAATTTTGGGTTGTACTTCACCCTCGAAAGCTGTTGCGATCCCCTACACTTGTGGGTTATCAGGACTAATTTCTGGCGCCGTTGTTGGGATTTATATCTGTTGATCACTATGAAGAACTTGAAAGATGCTAAAACCAAGATCTATCCCTCAAATACGAGGGGAGGTAAGGAACTGCCATCTAGCTCTGCACTAGATTCTCCTTCTGTTATGAGTAAGCTTGCGACACCTAAACTTGCTACTGCTATGAATTCTGATATGTCGCATGTTATTGATGATGCCACTTTTGCTATGCATGATGAAACTACTTCTGTGTGTGATACTACTTTGCCATTAGGTGAATTTCTTGATGAACAACTTGCTAGAGTTAGGGGGAATGAAAATATTGAAGATGCTATTATTGATGATAGTGATGATGAAAGTTCTCCCAATGATTATGTATTGCCTGTTGTTCCTAAGGGTAATGTTATGAATGAAGAAGCTGCTGGGGAAATCTTTGCTTGCAACGATAGATATGATCTTAAGAAATTATTAGCTAAATGGAAGCAGAAGTCTCTTAATGCTAGAATGAAACCTGACCCTGCTTTTGCTACTTCACCTATCTGTGTTACTGATAAGGTTTATGAATTCTCTGTTGATCCTGAGATTATTACTCTAGTTGAATCTGATCCTTTTTATGGCCTTGAATCTGAAACTGTTGTGGCACATCTTACCAAGTTGAATGATATAGCTACCCTGTTTACTCATGATGAGAAGTCTTGCTATTATTATATTCTTCAGATATTTCCGTTCTCATTAAAGGGTGATGCTAAGACTTGGTATAATTCTCTTGCTCCTGGTTGTGTGCGTAGTCCCCAGGATATGATTTATTACTTCTCTGCTAAATATTTTCCTGCTCATAATAAACAAGCTGCCTTGCGGGGAATATATAATTTTGTGCAAATCAAAGAAGAGAGTCTCCCACAAGCTTGGGGGAGGCTTCTCTGGTTACTTAATGCTCTGCCTGATCATCCTCTCAAGAAAAACGAAATACTTGATATCTTTTATAATGGACTAACCGATGCTTCCAAGGACTACTTGGATAGTTGTGCTGGTTGTGTTTTCAGGGAAAGAACAGTCAACAAAGCTGAAATATTATTGAATAATATGTTGACTAATGAAAATAATTGGACTCTTCCTGAGCCAATTTCTGAAGCAATTCCTAAACCAATTGAGCCAACTCCTGAGCCTATTCCTAAACCCACTCCGAAGAAGAGAGGTGTTTTATTTCTCAGTCCTGAAGATATGCAAGAGGCAAAGAAATCAATGAAAGAAAAAGGTATTAAAGCTGAAGATGTTAAGAATTTACCTCCAATTGAAGAAATACATGGTCTTAATATACCACCTGTTGAAGAACCACATTGTCTTGATAACCCGACACAGGTAGTAAAGGTAAATTCTCTCTATAGATATGATAAAGCTAAAATACCCTCTATTAAATTTCATAGCCCATGCTTAGATGAATTTGATGACTTTATGGCTAGACAAGAGAGTTTTAATGCTTATGTTGGTAGAGAGTTACAGAATAATGCTTTCGAGATAGGACGCGTAAGAGATAACTTGGCTAGAGTTAAAGGTGAACTCCAACTCATTAGCAAATATGCTTCTATGGTTGCTACTCAAGCTGAGCAAGTACTTAAAGCTCAAAATGATTTGCTTGATGAATTAAATAATAAAAATGACTTTGTTGTTAGAGTGGCTACTAGAACTGGTAGAATCACTCAGGAACCTTTGTATCCTGAAGGCCACCCTAAGAGAATCGAGCAAGATTCTCAGAGAAATAATTTAGAAGCACCTAGTTTTCCAAAAAGAAGAAAAAGAAAAAAGATAGAACTTTGCATGTTTCTAGTGAACATACTATAGACACACCTGAGAATCCCAATGATATTTCTATTTCTGATGCTGAAACACAATCAGGTGATGAACATGAACCTAGTGATAATGTTAATGATAATGTTCATGTTGACGCTCAGCAAAAACAATGAAGTAGAGATTGAACCTGCTGTTGATCTTGATAACCCACAATCAAAGAATCAACGTTATGATAAGAGAGATTTTGTTGCTAGGAAGCACAGTAGAGAAAGAGAACCATGGGTTCAGAAACCCATGCCCTTTCCTGCTAAACCATCCAAGTCAAAGGATGACGAGGATTTTGAGCGCTTTGCAGAAATGATTAGACCTATTTTCTGACGTATGCGCTTAACTGATATGCTCAAAGTAAATCCTTATGCTAAGTATATGAAGGATATCATCACAAATAAAAGAAAGATACCGGAAGCTGAAATTTCCACCATGCTTGCTAATTACACTTTTAAGGGTGGAATACCAAAGAAACTTGGAGATCCAGGGGTACCAACTATACCATGCTCCATTAAAAGAAATTATGTTAGAACTGCTTTATGTGATCTTGGAGCTGGTGTTAGTGTTATGCCTCTTTCTTTATATCCTAGACTTGAATTTAATAAGTTGACACCTACTGAAATATCTTTGCAAATGGCTGATAAATCAACTGCTATACCTGTCGGTATTTGTGAGGATGTGCCTGTTGTGGTTGCAAATGTCACTATCTTAACGGACTTTGTTATTCTTGATATTCCCGAGGACGATAGTATGTCTATTATCCTTGGTAGACCTTTTCTGAACACTGCAGGGGCTGTTATTGATTGCAACAAAGGCAATGCCACTTTTCATGTTAATGGTAATGAGCATACGGTACACTTTTCGAGGAAACAATCTCAAGTACATGGCATCAATTCTATTGGAAAAGTTCCAACTATTATTATTGGAGGTTTTGAATTTCCTCTCCCTACTATCAAGAAAAAGTATGATATTCTTATTGTTGGGGATTTTCATATCCCCGTTGAGGTAACTTAGTGTTATTCGAAATTTCTCCGGTTCCGTGATTATTCGGAATGAGTTTGTTAACAAGACTTGATCAACATTGTTAGTGGATTCATTTTGATGATCATGAGAAGGATGAAACTAGAAGGCACAACCTTCTGTACCTTCTTTTTACTTTCTGTTATTTAGAATAAATAAAGCAAAAATAGTATTATCTGTCTGTTTTCTGAATTATCTGTGCATTACAAAATATCCCGAAAATAAAAGTGCTCCAAATGCCCTGCAAATTTAGTACGATTTTTTATGGATTATCTGAGGATTTTAGGCACTGAAAACACTGCAGGAGGGGCAAGCACCAGGCCACGAGAGTGGAGGGCGCCCCCCCCCCTATAGGGCGCGCCCCCTTGTCTCGTGGGCACCTGGTGGCTCCCCTCCACTTATGCCAGCATACACACACTTCATCTTCTACCCCAAAAAATCCCCATCCAGCTCAAGCACGAGTTCTAGCTCGTTTTGCTGCGATTTTTGATCACCTTTCCCAAAGCTCCATTCACAAAATTGCTTTGGGAGATTGTTGCTTGGTATGTGACTCCTCCATTGGTCCAATTAGTTTTTGTTCTAGTGCTTTATTCATTACATTTTTTTGCTGCTTAGGTGACCATGTTCTTGAGCTTGCATGTTAAATTTATGAGGTCCCAAGCAATTCTAATGCATGATAAAGGCTCTAGGCACTTGTAGGAGTAGTTGCTACCAATTTTCAGAAAAAGTATTATGCTTAGAAGAATGTACCAAGGTGGTTCTTCGGCAAAGAAAGGGCCAATGATTGCTATACGTGAGCAAGATGGTGAATTGCCGAGGGACGCGGACGTACGAGCTTGTGAGTGGCCATTCGATGATTTTATGGCCAAAGCAGGCTTCAAGGAGGAATTTGATGCGTATGTGCGTAATGCTGAGCTGGAGGACTTCTTACAAGATAAGTGTCCTCAGTACTATCAATTGACTGATTCCTTTGTGCGGAGGTTCAAATATAACTGTGCGCGTAATTCTCCTAGTGTCATATTTGATATTTATGATACATCTTACACCATGGATTTAGAGGATTTCACAACTGCTTGCAAACTCTCGCAGTGGGGTAATATTAATGATCCTCACAAATCTGAATTTAGAGATTTTCTTGCTAGTATTACTGTGGGGGAATCTAGGGACATAGCACAAGCTACCATAGGGAGCATTCATTTTCCTGCTATACATTATTTTGCTCTCTTCATTGGTAGATGTATTAACGGTAAGGATGAAGCATGTCACATGTGTGTCCCTGATCTGAGTGTCCTCAAGAGTGCTGTGTTAGGTTCTAAAGGTTATAACTTGGGGGCAATGGTTGCACGTATATTGCAGAATAATAGTAGAAAGGGAAATTTCTTTGGAGGAATTTATGCAACCCGTGTGGCTAATTATCTTGGTATAGACCCACGAGAGGGAGATATGATAATACCTCCTGTTTATTTGGGTTATGAAGCTATGGTCAGTCATCAATTTCTTGGGAGGAATGAACAATTCCTCCAATATCGACTAACCTATGACAGACGCAACATCGTCCATGTTACTCTTCCTGCTCCCTACCTTTTTGATTATCAGGCAAAAGGAATATATCTTGTCACGAGGGAGGAAGTAGCTGAACACGAGAGGAGGGCGGAGGCAGCTCGCCAACACATTGCAGCGTAGGAGGCGGTTGTCGCTGCATCTCAGTACGACCCCGGTTTCACTTATGGATATCAGCCAGGCGGTCCTTGGTACTAGACCAACTTAGGCCAAAAGCCTAAGCTTGGGGGAGTACGTATTCCTCACCAACTTTACATTCAGGTTCACACACTAGTTGTCGGTGCTCATACTCTATCATTGTATTATCCATGCCAGTTTAAATATATTTTTCTAGTTTTCTTCTTGTGTGTTTGATAAACCTTAAGAAAAGCCAAAAAAATAGTTAGTTTAATTTCCTTGCTTTTAGTAGAAATTAAAATGAAAACCCAAAAAGATTTCTAGTTCTTCTTCTTACTTGTTGGGAGCTTTCCCGTGTAAATAGTTTTATTTTCTTTTCTTTCCTTTGGGGGTTGAGAAGACCATATTGAAAATCTTTAGTTGCTCTCATATGCATGATTGTTTATTTAATTTAGAGCCCATATTATCTTGTCTTCTCTTTTGAGTTGAATGCTTGCAGATTCCAGCTTAGTCCAATGCATGTGCACTCTTATTATTATACACATCGTTCGGTCGTGCAAGTGAAAGGCAATAATGACGATATATGATGGACTTATTGGGATGAGAAAAGCTGGTATGAACTCGACCTCTTTTGTTTTTGTAAATATGATGAGTTCATCGTTCCTGATTCAGCTTATTATGAAGTAAACATATTTGCAATGACATTTAGAGATTATAGTTGCTTGTGCCATGCTTGATTAGCTATGAGTTATAATGGTTTACCTTGCATGTCAACATGCTATTAGAATGATTATGATGTGATATGATGGGATGGTATCCTCCTTTGAATGAATTGAGTGACTCGACTTGGCACATGTTCACGCATGTAGTTGAAACAAATCAACATAGCCTTCATGATATTTATGTTCATGGTAGATTATATCCTACTCATGCTTGTACTCGGTGTGAACTAATTTTAATGCATGATAATGACTGTTGTCGCTCTCTCAGTTGGTCGCTTCCCAGTCTTTTGCTAGCCTTCACCTGTACTAAGCGGGAATACTACTTGTGCATCCAAACTCCTTAAACCCCAAAGTTGTTCCATATGAGTCCACTATACCTTCCTATATGCGGTATTTACCTGCCGTTCCAAGTAAATTTGTATGTGCCAAACTCCAAACCTTCAAATGAAATTCTGTTTTGTATGCTCGAGCAGCTCATGTTACAACTAGGGCTGCCTATATCTTCCATGCTAGGTGAGTCATTCGCAAGAGGAGTGGACTCCGCTCCTCATTCACGAGAAAGGGCCGGTAACCGGGATGCCTAGTCACATGATCCAAAAAGATCAAAGCAAATCAAAATAATTAAACAAAACTCCCCCAGGGCTGTTGTTAATTGGAGGCACTCATTGTTTCGAGAAAGCCATGGATTGATACTTGTTGGTGGTTGGGGGAGTATAAACCTTTACCATTCTGTTTGGGAACTACCTATAATGCATGTAGTATGGAAGATACAACCATCTCATGGTTGTTGCGTTGATAGTGAAAGTATGCCGCTCAAAATGTCATTCAATCTCTATTTTAAAATATAGATCTGGCACCTCTACAAATCCCTGCTTCCCTCTGCGAAGGGCCTATCTATTTACTTTTATGTTGAGTCATTACCCTTCTTATTAAAAGCACCCGCTGGAGAGCACACTGTCATTTGCATTAATTATTGTTGGTTTATATTGGGTATGACTTGACTGGATCTCTTTTACCATGAATTACAATGTTTAGTTAGTCCTTGATCTTTAAAGGTGCTCTGCATTTATGTTTTGCGGTCTCAGAAAGGGCTAGAGAGATACCATTTTTTATATCATGTTATGATTGTTTTGAGAAAGTGTTGTCATCCGAGTTTTATTATTATGGCTCGCTAGCTGATTATGCTATTGATATGAGTAATTGTGAGACCTAAGTGTTATTGTGAGTATGGTTAGTTCATAGTATTTGCCGAAACTTGAATGCTGGCTTTTCATGTTTACAACAACAAGAGCAAACAGAGTTTATAAAAGTTTTTCTTTATCACTTTCAGTTTATCAACTGAATTGCTTGAGGACAAGCAAAGATTTAAGCTTGGGGGAGTTGATACGTCTCCAACGTATCTACTTTTCCAAATACTTTTGCCCTTGTTTTGGACTCTAACTTGCATGATTTGAATGAAAGTCACCCGGACTGACGCTGTTTTCAGCAGAACTGCCATGATGTTGTTTTATGTGTAGAAAAGAAAAGTTCTCGGAATGTCCTGAAAATCTACGGAGGCACTTTTTGGAATTAATAAGAATTTCTGGGTGAAAGAAATACATCATTGGGCCCAGGGCCTGTACACGAGACAGGGGGGCGCCACCCTGTAGGGTGCGCCCCCCTATCTCGTGCGCCCCCTGGACCTCCACCGACCTCAACTCCAACTCCATATATTCACGTTCGGGGAGAAAAAAATCAGAGGGAAAGTTTCATCGCGTTTTACGACACAGAGCCGCCGCCAAGCCCTAATCTCTCTCGGGAGGGCTCATCTGGAGTCCGTTCGGGGCTTCGGAGAGGGGGATTCATCGTCGTCGTCATCATCAACCATCCTCCATCACCAATTTCATGAAGCTCACCGCCGTGCGTGAGTAATTCCATCGTAGGTTTGCTTGAAGGTGATGGGTTGGATGAGATTTACCATGTAATCAAGTTAGTTTTGTTAGGGTTTGATCCCTAGTATCCACTATGTTCTGAGATTGATGTTGCTATGACTTTGCTATGCTTAATGCTTGTCACTAGGGCCCGAGTGCCATGATTTCAGATCTGAACCTATTATGTTTTCATGGTTATATGTGTGTTCTTGATCCTATCTTGCAAGTATATAGTCACCTATTATGTGTTATGATCCGACAACCCCGAAGTGACAATAATCGGGATACTTTTCGGTGATGACCGTAGTTTGAGGAGTTCATGTATTCACTATGTGCTAATGCTTTGTTCCGGTTCTCTATTAAAAGGAGGCCTTAATATCCCTTAGTTTCCACTAGGACCCCGCTGCCACGGGAGGGTAGGACAAAAGATGTCATGCAAGTTCTTTTCCATAAGCACGTATGACTATTTACGGAATACATGCCTACATTACATTGATGAACTGGAGCTAGTTCTGTGTCATCCTATGTTATAGATATTACATGAGGAATCACATCCGGCATAATTATCCATCACTGATCCATTGCCTACGAGCTTTTCATATATTGTTCTTCTCTTATTTACTTTTCCGTTGCTACTGTTACAACTAATACAAAAACCCCCAAAACAATTATCTTTACTTTTGCTACCATTACCTTTATTATCATACCACCTTTGCTACTAAATACTTTGCTGCATATACTAAGTTATCTAGGTGTGGTTGAATTGACAACTCAACTGCTAATACTCAAGAATACTCTTTGGCTCCCCTTGTGTCGAATCAATAAATTTGGGTTGTACTTCACCCTCGAAAGCTGTTGCGAGCCCCTACACTTGTGGGTTAGCAGTAACACAAATAGGTGAAGTGGCAAAAGCAGGGTCAGGTTTCATTCTAGAATTAAGAGACTGCTGCTTCCATTTAGCTAATAACTTTTTAAGATCATATCTATCATTGCAAGCAAAGATAGCTCTAGAAGCTTCTTCATTCATAACATACCCCTCAGGAACAACAAGCAATTCATAATCATTCAGAGAAATTTCATCATCACTATCATCAATAATAGCATCTTCAATAATTTTATTCTCTCTAGCCCTAGCAAGTTGTTCATCAAGAAATTCACATAATGGCAAAGTAGTATCACGCACAGAAGTAGTTTCATCATAAGTATCGTGCATAGCAGAAGTGGCATCATCAATAACATGCGACATATCAGAATTCATAGCAGTAGCAGGTTTAGGTGTCGCAAACTTACTCATAACAGAAGGAGAATCTGGTGTAGAGCTAGATGGCAGTTCCTTACCTCCCCTCATAGTTGAGGGAAAAATCTTGGTTCTTTCATCTTTCAAGTTCTTCATAGTGATCAACAGATAGAAATCCCAAGTGACTCAGAGAATAGAGCTATGCTCCCTGGCAACGGTGCCAGAAATTAGTCTTGATAACCCACAAGTGTAGGGGATCGCAACAGCTTTCGAGGGTAAAGTATTCAACCCAAATTTATTGATTCGACACAAGGGGAGCCAAAGAATATTCTTGAGTATTAGCAGTTGAGTTGTCAATTCAACCACACCTGGATAACTTAGTATCTGCAGCAGGGTATTTAGTAGCAAAGTAATATGATAATAAAGGTAACGGTAGCAAAAGTAATGTTTTTGGGTTTTGTAGTGATTGTAACAATAGCAAGGGAAAAGTAAATAAGCGAAGCACAAGATGTGAAAAGCTCGTAGGCAATGGATCAGTGATGGATAATTATGTCGAATGCGATTCCTCATGTAATAGCTATAACATAGGGTGACACAGAACTAGCTCCAATTCATCAACATAATGTAGGCATGTATTCAGCAAATAGTCATACGTGCTTATGGAAAATAACTTGCATGACATCTTTTGTCCTACCCTCCCGTGGCAGCGGGGTCCTAGCGGAAACTAAGGGATATTAAGGCCTCCTTTTAATAGAGACCCGGACCAAAGCATTAACACATAGTGAATACATGAATTCCTCAAACTATGGTCATCACCGAGAAGTATCCCGATTATTGTCACTTTGGGGTTGTCGGATCATAACACATAATAGGTGACTATAGACTTGTAAGATAGGATCAAGAACACACATATATTCATGAAAACATAATAGGTCCAGAGCTGAAATCATGGCACTCGGGCCCTAGTGACAAGCATTAAGCATAGCAAAGCCATAGCAACATCAATCTCAGAACATAGTGGATACTAGGGATCAAACCCTAACAAAACTAACTTGATTACATGGTAAATCTCATCCAACCCATCACCGTCCAGCAAGCCTACGATGGAATTACTCACGCACGGCGGTGAGCATCATGGAATTGGTGATGGAGAATGGTTGATGATGACGACGACGACGAATCCCCCTCTCCGGAGCCCCGAACGGACTCCAGATCAGCCCTCCCGAGAGAGATTAGGGCTTGGCGGAGGCTCCATATCGTAAAACGCGATGAAACTTTTTCTCCTGATTTTTTTCTCCGTGAGACGGAATAAATGGAGTTGGAGTTGAGGTCGGCGGAGCCTTAGGGGGCCCACAAGATAGGGGGGCACGCCCAGGGAGGAGGGCGCGCCCCCCACCCTCGTGGACAGTGTGTGGGCCCCCTGGTCTTGATTCTTTCTCTAGTATTTTTTATATTTTCCAAAAAGTGCCTCCGAGGATTTTTCAGGACATTCCGAGAACTTTTTTTCTACACATAAAACAACATCATGGCAGTTCTGCTGAAAATAGCGTCAGTCCGGGTTAGTTTCATTCAAATCATGCAAGTTAGAGTCAAAAACAAGGGCAAAAGTGTTTGGAAAAGTAGATACGTTGGAGATGTATCATGGCGCGCCCAAGAGAGGGCCGACCCTCCCCTCCTCCACTCCTTTATATACGAGGGAGGGGGGCACCCCATAGACACAACAATTGATCATTGATCTCTTAGCCGTGTGCGGTGCCCCCCTCCACCATAGTCCTCCTCGATAATATTGTATCAGTGCTTACGCGAAGCCCTGCGTCGGTAGAACATGATCATCGTCACCACGCCGTCGTGCTGACGGAACTCTCCCTCGACACTCGGCTGGATCGGAGTTCGAGGGACGTCATCGAGCTGAACGTGTGCAAGAACTCGGAGGTGTCCTGCTTTCGGTTCTTGATCGGTCAGGCCGTGAAGACGTACGACTACATCAACCGCGTTGTGCTAACGCTTCCGCTGTCGGTCTACAAGGGTACGTGGACAACCCTCTCCCCTCTCGTTGCTATGCATCACCATGATCTTGCATGTGCGTAGGATTTTTTTTGAAATTACTACGTTACCCAACAATGCCTACATGGCTTACTTCCTAAGCTAGCTCCACACTATATATGGGCACATATCCATCCATCCACTCACTCACGCATGCATACATTCTCACACATGGGCACCCACTCATTCGGCCAGAGGCCACGGCCACCATGCCACACACTAGCTAGCTAGCTAGCTAGTTGCTACTGTTATCAGTCCAATACAGCTCTAGGAGCAACTCTGTACTGCCAGAGTGTACATCGCATATATATATATTCAGACATGCAGGAGTAGGAGTACTATCTCTCCGGAGAGCCCTGAACCAGGGTAAATCACCGCGTGTTGTTTGCCCAATCCCGTCCCTTGACCTCCAGAGCAGTCTTGCCCTCACCACAAGCCACCTCGTGGCATCTGTCGTCTCACGAACCCGCCCGCAAGATCACCACGACAGGGTATGAACCATAGAGAAGTTGGAATAAAGTAGATTTAACACCAATATAAATAAAGAATGAGTTCATTAAAGTACCTTAAAGTGATGGTTTATTTTCTTATACTAATGGAGCTCATCAGATTTTCTATTGAAGTTTTGTGTTGTGAAGTTTTCAAATTTGGGTAAAGATTTGATGGATTTTGGAATAAGGAGTGGGAAGAGCCTAAGCTTGGGGATGCCCAAGGCACCCCAAGGTAAAATTCAAGGACAACCAAAAGCCTAAGCTTGGGGATGCCTCAGAAGGCATCCCCTCTTTCGTCTTCATCTATCGGTAACTTTACTTTAGGCTATATTTTCATTCACCACATGATATGTGTCTTGCTTGGAGCGTCTTGTATGATTTGAGTCTTTGATTTTTAGTGTACCACAATTATCCTTGCTGTACACACCATTTGGGAGAGACACGCATGAATCGGAATTTATTAGCATACTCTATGTGCTTCACTTATATCTTTTGAGCTAGACAATATTGAGAGAGAAGCCACCGTAATACATGCTATCTCGAGAGAAGCCACTAGTGAAACCTATGGCCCCCGGGGCTCTTTTCCATTATATTGCATCTCTTTTCCATATTGTTGAATCTCGTTTACTATTTTGCAATCAATACTTTCCAATATATATATCAAAAATACCAAAAGTATTTACTTTATTATCTCTATTAGATCTCACTTTTGCGAGTGACCGTGAAGGGATTGACAACCCCTTTATCGCGTTGGCTGCAAGTTCTTGATTGTTTGTGCAGGTATTCGGTGACTTGTGCGTCGTCTCCTACTGGATTGATACCTTGGTTCTCAAAAATTGAGGGAAATACTTATGCTACTTTGCTGCATCACCCTTTCCTCTTCAAGGGAAAACCAATGCAAGCTCAAGAGGTAGTAGCCCTTAATATAGTGCTAGTCTATTTATTCATGAGACCTTCAGAAACCGTTGGATTAGTATCTTGCTTAGGTTTGGTTGGATTTAATATTACTAGCCTCTAAACTATGATGCATTTAGTTGGGATTGGTATGTGTCGACGACGTGAACTGTTCCTGACGCATGAACCCCTTATATAACCGGTCGCTGTAATTTCATCATCTCTGCATTGTTAGTGCGTGTTTATTCTAGTTTATATGGATGATGGTGTTTTTGGATATCCATTTTGGCTTGGGGATCGCTTGTACAAGTGTTAGATTCTGGATCAGAAGCAAATAGTTGCTCATATTATCCCCCATCTTTCTTGATTCATCACTATTTCCCAGGCTGGCAGGTGTAGCTTTTACTAGTGGCAGTAAAGACATCCTCGCTACGACGTATGTTGGCTGCTCACAGCATGCACTCCGACGCAACTGTCGGTCTCATATGGACTGCTACAGGCTCTGGCGACGCATGGATCTTCGTCCCTGATGACGGATTTGGCAAGGCTCAACCTTATTGTTTCCATCACCACAAGGAATTGAATCCTGAGATGAGTGTGAACCAATTGTCATGAAGATGTTATGATTGACCCAAGGTTTTCGTGTTGATCCTTTGCAAATCGAGGGGTACATTCTTGATTCTTCTGAGTACAAGAAAACAACCAAGATATTTCCTCAACCATGTGCGATGAATTTCATCCTTGGGACGGAATAGATATTTATGTTATGTAAATAGCTTGGTTAAATCATCACAAATCCGTCGTAGTCTAGCTGGTTAGGATACTCACCTGATTTTGACAGTGGAAACTCTCCTATCATTCTTTTCAGGATCAGAAAATTACAATTCGGCTGGATACAATTAGCAAGGTCATATTTCATTCTAGCATTCAAAGACTTTTCTTTCAGCTGAGATAACAGTTTCTTAAGATCATATCTATCATTGCAAGCAAGAAAGTCTCTAGCAGTTTCTTCATCCATAACATAACCCTCAGGTGCAACAGGCAATTCATATCTAGGGGGAGAATCTTCATCATCAGATTCATTAATATCATTAGTTTCAGTAATTTTATTCTCTCTAACCCTAGCAATTTGTTCATCAACAAATTCACCTAAGGGCACATTATTATCAAGCAGAGAAGTAGTATCATCATAAGCATAATGCATAGCAGAAGTGGCATCATCAATAACATGCCACATATCAGAATCAATAGCAGGTATAGGTGTTACAAGTTTACTCAGAACAGAAGGTGAATCAAGCGCAGAGCTAGATGGCAGTTCCTTACCTCCCCTTGTAGTTGAGGGAAAAATCTTGGTTCTTTGACCTTTCAAATTCCTCATAGTGATCAATAGATATAAATACCAAGTGACTCATAGATTAGAGCTAGGCTCCCCGAAAATGGTGCCAGAAAAAGGTCTTGATAACCCACAAGTATAGGGGATCGCAACAGTTTTCCAGGGTAGAGTATTCAACCCAAATTTATTGATTCGACACAAGGGTAGCCAAAGAATATTCTCAAGTATTAGCAGCTGAGTAGTCAATTCAACCACACCTAAAAGACTTAATATTTGCAGCAAAGTATTTAGTAGCAAAGTAGTATGGAAGTAACGCTAATGGTGGCAAAAGTAACAGTAGCAGGTTTGTAGCAATCGTAACAGTGGTAACGGAGAAGTAACTTAGCAAAGATCAATATGTGAAAAGCTCCTAGGCAATGGATAAATGATGGATAATTTTGTCGGATGTAATTCATCATGCAACAGTTATAACATAGGGTGACACAGAACTAGCTCTAGCTCATCAATATAATGTAGGCATGTATTCCGAATATAATCATACGTGCTTATGGAAAAGAACTTACATGGCATCTTTTGTCCTACCATCCCGTGGCAGTGGGGTCCTAATGGAAACTAAGGGATATTAAGTCCTCATTTTAATAGAGAACCGGACCAAAGCATTAGCACTTAGGGAGTACATGAACTCCTCAAACTACGATCATCACCGGGAAGTGTCCCGACTATTGTCACTCCGGGGTTTGCCGGATCATAACACATAGTAGGTGACTATAACTTGCAAGATAGGATCAAGAACTCATATATATTCATTGAAACATAATAGTTTCATATCTAAAATCATGGCACTCGGTCCCTAGTGACAAGCATTAAGCATGGCAAAGTCATAGCAATATCAATCTTAGAACATAATGGATACTAGGGATCAAACCCTAACAAAACTAACTCGATTACATGGTAAATCTCATCCAACCCATCACCGTCCAGCAAGCCTATGATGGGATTACTCACGCACGACGGTGAGCATCATGAAATTGGTGATGGAGGATGGTTGATGATGACGATGGCGACGAATTCCCCTCTCTGGAGCCCCGAACGGACTCCACATCAGCCCTCCCGAGGAAGAATAGGGCTTGGCGGCGGCTTCGTATCATAAAACGTGATGAGTCCTTCTCTCTATTTTTTTTCTCCCCGAACATGAATATATTTAGTTGGAGTTGAGGTTGGTGGAGGTCCAGGGGGCCCATGAGGCAGGGGGCGCTCCCTAGGGGGGCATGCCCCCACCCTCGTGGCTAGGGTGTGGGCCCCCTTCTGTTGATTCTTTTGCCAATATTTTTTATTAATTCCAAAACGTGACTCCGTGAAGTTTCAGGTCATTCCGAGAACTTTTATTTTTGCACAAAAATAACACCATGGCAATTCTGCCGAAAACAGCGTCAGTCCAAAACAAGGGCAAAAGTGTTTGGAAAAGTAGATACATTGGACACGTAAAAACTCCCCTAAGCTTAAACCTTCACTTGTCCTCAAGCATTTCAGTTGACAAACTGAAAGTGATAAAGAAAAACTTTTACAAACTCTGTTTGATCTTGTTGTTGCAAATATGTAAAGCCAGCATTCAAGTTTTCTGCAAAGATTATGAACTAACCATATTCACAATAACATTTAGGTCTCATGTTTACTCATATGAATGGCATAATCAACTAGCGAGCAATAATAATAAATCTCGGATGACAAAACTTTCTCAAAACAATCATGATATGATATAACAAGATGGTATCTCGCTAGCCCATTTTTGAGATCGCAAAACATAAATGCAAAGCACCCCTGAAGATCAAGGACTGACTAGGTATTGTAATTCATGGCAAAAGAGATCCAGTCACAGTCATACTCAATGTAAATTAATAACAATGCATACAAATGAAAGTGGTGCTCTCCAACTGGTGCTTTTTATAAGAGGATGATGACTCAACATAAAAGTAAATAGATAGGCCCTTCTCAGAGGGAAGCAGGGATTTGTAGAGGTGCCAGAGCTTGAGTTTTGAAACAGAGATAAATAATATTTTGAGCGGCATACTTTCATTGTCAAGATAACAACCAAGAGATCTCGATATCTTCCATGCTACATACATTATAGGTGGTTCCCAAACAGAGTGGTAAAGTTTATACTCCCCCACCACCAACGAGCGCATTCCATGGCTAGTCCGAAACAACGGGTACCGTCCAACTAACAACAATCCGGGGGGAGTTTTGTTTGCAATTAGTTTGATTTGATTTGAGCATGGGACTAGGCATCCCGGTTACCAGCCATTTTCTCGTGAGCAAAGTCCACTCATCATGAGAATAACCCACCTAGCATGGAAGATATAGACAACCCTAGTTGATACATGAGCTATTCGAGCATACAAAACATAATTTCATTTGAAGGTTTAGTGTTTGGCACATACAAATTTACTTGGAATGGCAGGTAAATACCACATATAGGTAGGTATGTTGGACTCATATGGAACAACTTTGGGGTTTATGGAAGTGGATGCACAAGAAGTATTCCCGCTTCGTACAAGTGAAGGCTAGAAAGAGACAGGGAAGCAACCAACTAGAGAGCGACACAGTCATAAAAATGCATTACGATTAACCAACAATGAGCAAGCATGAGTAGGATATAAATCACCATGAACATAAATATTGTGGAGACTATGTTGATACTACATGCGTGAACATGTGCCAAGTCAAGCCACTCGAATCATTCAAAGGAGGATACCACCCTATCATACCACATCACAACCATTTTAATAGCATGTTGGCACGCAAGGTAAACCATTATAAGCTCCTAGCTAATTAAGCATGGCATGCGTAACTATAATCTCTAATTGTCATTGCAAACATGTTTCATTCATAATAGGCTGAATCAGGAACAATGAACTAATCATATTTACAAAAACAAGATAGGTCGAGTTCATACCAGCTTCTCCTCATCTCAATAATTTCATCATATATCATCATTATTGCCTTTCATTTGCACGACTGAACTATGTTTATAATAATAATAGTGCACGTGCATTGGACTAAGCTGGAATCTGCAAACATTTAATTCAAAGGAGAAGACAAGGTAATATGGGCTCTTTGTTAGATCAACAATAATGCATATGAGAGCCACTCATTATTTTCATCGTGGTCTTCTCCTCTCGACCCCCAAAGAAAGAAAAGAATTTCAAAGAAAGAGAAAAACTATTTACACGGGAAAGCTCCCAACGAGCAAAAGAAGAACAAGAAATCTTTTTGGGTTTTCTTGTTTAATTACTACTACTACAAGCATGGAAAGTAAACTAGCTAAAAGCTACAACTAATTTTTCTGTTTTTTCTCAAAAAAAATCAAACACACAAGAAGAAAGCAAGGAAAGAAAATAAACTAGCATGGATAGTACAATGAAAAAGTATGAACATGAATGTAATGTCGGTGAGAAATACATACTCCCCCAAGCTTAGGCTTTTAGCCTAAGTTGGTCTATGCCCATGGATCAAAGTGGTCCTCTCCGGTGTACTGAGGAGGGTCCTCAGGGTGCCACTGGTTAGCAAGCTCCTATCGGTCCCACTGATAAATAGACTCCTGATATGGATCAGGATATGGCTCAGGCTCAGGCTCTGGGGACCGTGTCCGCTCCCAGTATGCATAAATGCCATCGGGCATGATTAGGTATGTGCTTGAATGTATGTTAAACAAAGATGGTGCAGGCAAGGTAATAATTGACAAGTGGTTTTACTAAATACCAGGTTATAAATAAGTCTCTTCTCCTTATCATTAACAATAAAATCATGTGCTACCATACTTTTATAGTCTAAGAAAATAGTGGGCAACACCTTTTCCTCTTTCTCATAATGCCTAATAGGTATCTCAAAGTATTTAGCAAGGCGTGAAGCAAAGATACCTCCAAAAATGGGGCCCTTTGAACGGTTTAGACTCAACCGTTTAGCAACCATAGCGCCTAAACTGAAAGTTCTATCACGAAGTAAAGCATGGCGCAAAATAGCAAGGTGAGGAGCACTGAGGTCCCCACTGTTCCCGCGACCAATTAAACATCTACTAGCAACTAATGAAGAACAGGAAAATGTACACTAATAATTCTTGCATCTAACACTTTTCTCATTTTCCCTACAACAATTTTATCAACAAATTCATCCACATCACTAGGATGTGGTTCCTCGATGCTGCCCTCAAAGGGCAACTTGCAAACCACACAAAAATCATAGAGTGACATCTCCTTAAAATCAACCGAAGGTGGTGATCTCCTAGCATGGAAATGGAAGTTTTCCATGAAAATATTAGTGAGTAGGAGATACTGTTCACACTGGTTGTGGAGGAAGTCAGTGATGCCTGCATTCTCAGCCAAGTAATAGAAATCCTCATAAATTCCAGCGGCCCTCAAGAATGCATCACAAGGCCATTCACACGGCCGAACCTCCGTGGTGCGAGGAAGGTTGTACTTGGGCTTTTAATTCTCTTCATTCTGCTTTTCTTTCGAACATCGGCTCGAGGAGCCTCTCAACAATCTCTTCAACATTTTCTTCCGCATGAAAAGTCCCATCCTTATTCTTTTTATTTTTCTTAGAAGGACTAGGTGCATCAATATTAATTTTCTGAGAATCTTGCTCAACTCTCTTAGGATGGCCCTCAGGATACAAAGGTTCCTGGGTTATTTTACCACCTCTAGTCATAACTCTAACAACATTATCATTATTCTTATTATTTAACTCATTGAGCAAATCATCTTGTGCTTTAAGTACTTGTTCTACTTGAGTGGTAACCATGGAAGCATGTTTACTAATAAGCTTAAGATCACCTTTAACTCTAGACATATAATCACTCAAGTGTTCAACCATGTAAGCATTACGTTTCATATGTCTACCAAAATAAGCATTGAAGTCTTCTTGATTAACAATAAAATTATCAAACTCATCCAAGCATTGACAAGCAAACTTAGTAGATTGGATTTCACCCTTATCAAATCTATAGAGAGAATTTACCTTTACTACCTGTGTCGGGTTATCAAGACCATCTATCTCTTCAATAGGTGGTAAATTCTTAACATCTTCAGCTTTAATACCTTTTTCTTTCATAGATTTCTTTGCCTCTTGCATATCTTTAGGATTGAGAAATAGAATAGCCCTTTTCTTCGGAGTTGGCTTAGGAGTTGGTTCAGGAAGTGTCCAATCATTATCACTACTCAATATATTATTCAATAGCAATTCAGCTTGCTCAACAGTTCTTTCCCAGAAAACACAACCAACACAACTATCCAGGTGGTCTCTGGAAGCATCGGTTAGTCCATTATAAAAGATATCAAGTATTTCATTTTTCTTGAGAGGATGATAAGGCAAAGCATTAAGTAATCGGAGAAGCCTCCCCCAGGCTTGTGGGAGACTCTCTTCTTCAATTTGCACAAAATTAAATATTTCTCTTAAGGCAACTTGTTTCTTATGAGAGGGGAAATATTTTGCAGAGAAGTAATAAATCATATCCTGGGGACTACGCACACAACCAGGAGCAAGACAATCAAACCATACCTTAGCATCACCCTTTAATGAGAAAGGAAACAATTTAAGGATATAGTAATAGCGAATTTTTTGCTCATGAGTAAATAGGGTGGCTATATCATTCAATTTAGTAAGATGTTCCACAACAGTTTCAGATTCATAGCCATAAAAAGGATCAGATTCAAGCAAAGTAATTAACTCAGTATCGACCGAGAATTCATAATCCTTATCAGTAACATAGATAGGTGAAGTAGCAAAAGCAGGGTCATATTTCATTCTAGCATTTAAAGACTTTTCTTTCAGCTGAGATAACAGTTTCTTAAGATCACATCTATCATTGCAAGCACGAAAGTCTCTAGCAGTTTTTTCATCCATAACATAACCCTCAGGTGCAATAGGCAATTCATATCTAGGGGGGGAATCTTCATCATCAGATTCATTAATATGATCAGTTTCAGTAATTTCATTCTCTCTAACCCTAGCAAGTTGTTCATCAAGAAATTCACCTAAGGGCACATTATTATCAAGCAGAGAAGTAGTATCATCATAAGCATCATGCATAGTAGAAGTGGCATCATCAATAACATGCGACATATCAGAATCAATAGCAGGTGTAGGTGTCACATGTTTACTCAAAACAAAAGGTGAATCAAGCGCAGAGCTAGATGGCTGTTCCTTGCCTCCCCTCGTAGTTGAGGGGAAAATCTTGGTTCTTTGATCTTTCAAATTCCTCATAGTGATCAACAGGTATAAATCCCACGTGACTCAGAGAATAGAGCTATGCTCCCCGGCAACAGTGCTAGAAAAAGTTCTTGATAACCCACAAGTATAGGGGATCGCAACAGTTTTCGAGGGTAGAGTATTCAACCCAAATTTATTGATCCAACACAAGGGTAGCCAAAGAATATTCTCAAGTACTAGCAGCTGACTTGTCAATTCAACCACACCTGAAAGACTTAATATCTACAGCAAAGTATTTAGTAGCAAAGTAGTATGGAAGTAACGGTAACGGTGGCAAAAGTAACAGTAGCAGTTTTGTAGCAATCGTAACAGTGGTAACGGAGAAGTAACTTAGCAAAGATCAATATGTGAAAAGCTCGTAGGCAATGGATAAATGATGGATAATTATGTCGGATGTAATTCATCATGCAACAGTTATAACATAGGGTGACACAGAACTTGCTCCAGCTCATCAATATAATGTAGGCATGTATTCCGAATATAGGCATACGTGCTTATGGAAAAGAACTTGCATGACATCTTTTGTCATACCCTCCCGTGGTAGCGGGGTCCTAATGGAAACTAAGGGATATTAAGTCCTCCTTTTAATAGAGAACCGGACCAAAGCATTAGCACTTAGGGAGTACATGAACTCCTCAAACTACGATCATCACCGGGAAGTGTCCCGACTATTGTCACTCCGGGGTTTGCCGGATCATAACACATAGTAGGTGACTATAACTTGCAAGATAGGATCAAGAACTCATATATATTCATTGAAACATAATAGTTTCATATCTAAAATCATGGCACTCGGTCCCTAGTGACAAGCATTAAGCATGGCAAAGTCATAGCAATATCAATCTTAGAACATAATGGATACTAGGGATCAAACCCTAACAAAACTAACTCGATTACATGGTAAATCTCATCCAACCCATCACCGTCCAGCAAGCCTATGATGGGATTACTCACGCACGACGGTGAGCATCATGAAATTGGTGATGGAGGATGGTTGATGATGACGATGGCGACAGATTCCCCTCTCCGGAGCCCCGAACGGACTCCAGATCAGCCCTCCCAAGGAAGAACAGGGCTTGGCGGCAGCTCCGTATCGTAAAACGCGATTGACGGTGTCCTGGACTAGGGGGTACTCACCACATCGTCTCCCGATCAGTTGGATTGGGCCGAGGACCCCATGGCCGTATACTCATGGGCCAGTTCAGACAGTTGCCGCGTACAAGGAAGATTCCACAAGACTTGGTGATCAAGACAAGGACTCCTCCTCCACCGGCGTATTCGGCTAGGACTCTTGTTACCCTAGGCCTATGGTACATTATATCAACCTAGGCTAGGCTAGTCGATAGAGCATTATGACATTACTCATCATACCTCCAGGGTTTAGACCACAACATATGGTCTCGAGGTAGATCAAATCTTGTAACCCCTATACTCATTATAGTCAATCAAGCAACATGTAGGGTATTATCTCATCAAGAGAGCCCGAAGTTGGGTAAAATCCCGTGTTCATGTTACCATTGATCCTAAGACGCACAGCTTGGGACCCCCTACCCGAGATTCGCCGGTTTTGACACCGACATTGGTGCTTTCATTAAGAGTTCCGCTGTGTGATCGGTGAAAGGATCAATGGCTCGACTGCAGGTCAATTGCAACGTCGGTTTCTTCGTCACCAGCTCGACTGGTCACCTTGGCTTGATTGAGGACTACG
Organism: Triticum aestivum; assembly: GCF_018294505.1. Classification (NCBI taxonomy): domain Eukaryota; kingdom Viridiplantae; phylum Streptophyta; class Magnoliopsida; order Poales; family Poaceae; genus Triticum; species Triticum aestivum. The sequence continues at coordinate 659,934,130 of NC_057807.1, forward strand.
CCCTACCTCCGATCGTCATGTTTGGATGAGGTCCTTCATCAACATCAACTCCGATCTCTATCAAGATCATGGAGGAGTCATCCATGGAGCTCGGGGGCTCAACATCAACATTGCCCTCAGGCGACCGTGCTGTTTTTCTGGACAGCAAACTCGTATCCACCGCCACCACCTCCTCGAGTGTCGCCTAAACGATTGCTTCGGTGGAATTATGCAGAATAAAGTCTAGAACAACCCTGCAAAAATTTCGTTGAGTTCCGATGGAGGAATCTTCGACAATCTCCGATATACCAGAGCCCTGTTGAATCTGGACGAGAATCCAAACGAGTTTGGAGTGGGGTGTACAGCATCTAGCTCGGACGTCCTTTGGAAGATCCAACCGTTGATCGGCTGCGGAATTCCTATATCTACCACCTGCCAACAACTCAGCTCAATCCGACCGTCTAAACTTCGGGAACCTTCCGATTAGTGCATCACTTTTCGGATCTGTTTTCTGCGCGAGAATGAATCCGACCCAAGTTCATCTTCTTTACGAACGGGATTTCAGACATCCTTTTTGAAGGACGTTTTCGTATGGGGTATTGTGTTTTATTCCTAAACACACCCCACTAGTATTAAAAGTATTTTTTACAATACGAACTTCACCGTCGCGCCAGTGTCAAACCAGCTCGACAACATCACTCCACGGCGGCCGACCTATATTAGACATGTTGTCGCTTTGTCGAGCCGAGCTCAACTTCTTCGGATCATCATCTCGGCCAGCCGAACAATAGTTCAGCATCTAGAAGGATAAATCGTCACCGACATCGCTGCCCCACGGATTACACGGAGCGGGCACACCGGCATCACCGTGCGGTCACTTCATCAAGCCAGCATTGACCGCGTCACAAGTCACGACCTGCCTCGGCATAGCCGCACTGTTGCTTCTTCAAGACGATGTCCATCACGCCGAACTACTTCAACACCTCGGCTGACACGGTAGCTGCAACGTCCCCTCATCGACCTGCTCCGTCACCTCGGCTAGACCGAGGACTTCGCCATCTCTTCATCAACTTACTTCGGAGACTTCGGCGTCACCAGCCAACCAACTTCATCACATTAGCTGGACCACGGGCTTCGCCGTGGCGAGCCAACCTTTGCCAGCATCGTCATGCCTTCGCGTCATCACCCATTAGGCAATGGGTGTGTAGATCGAGTCCCAATTTTGGGAGTAACCTTTCTTTGGACCGCTACAACAAATAAACCAGGTGCTACTAATCCCAACAATTTTTGCTTGTTTGGGTTTATTTTTCCCAAGGAATTATTACTCTGATTTGTTCCATCATCTATACACAGGTCTATCAAATAGTGGCCGCATTAATGACGGTTGCGTGGTGGTTCGGTCAGTTTCCGTTCATAGTTCGACGAACGCCGTATCCGGAACTCAGACCGACCTGTGAATTCGGGCTTTGTCACGCCTTCACTGCGTCACGCCGATGCCCTGCATCGCCATTGACCTCAACACTCAGGCCATATCTCTTTCATTATTTACTTCACTTATATTAAATAAGTAGAAGAATTTTTTTACAGTATTATCTTTATTTGTCATTACTTTTGGTTTGCACTATTTTATCTGTGCAGCCAATCGACTCAGACTGAGCCGTGCTGTTGCCTCCGTCGACCGAATTGTGTTTCCGCCTTGGCGTGCCGAACTGCTTCATCACCGCGGCTGGACTGGGGGCTTCGTCTTCTCAGAGTGCCGAACTCTCTGCTCGGCCACCTTGGGACCGGCCTGGGGGCTGAACCTTGTCCTGCATCAAGCTCGGACCGCATCATCAATGCCAAACACATTAACCAGCTAAGTCGCTCTCATACTCAGAAACTTTCAGTTTTAAATTTTGTTCGGTGTGACCAAGCATTATACCGTTTTGGCACAAAGTTGTTTGTGACTAAGTTCCTTGTCAAAACTTTGTTTGCACCACACATATTCAAATACCCCATTTGCTTGGGGGCTTCCTTTGTGAAGCCTTTCCTCTTGCAAATGATTATACTTGTACAGCTTCGTTCCTTGTGCGTGTATTACGCCACAATATGCACCATGTTGACTTAAGTGATTTGCAAGCTGGGTTGCCTTGCTCCTGTGTTTACCCCTACGTTCTAGATTGTTTGGCTAGGGAGTAAAGGGAGCACCTCTGCAATTGTCACGATCGGGTCACCCGAGCCGGACCTCAGACTGGGTGAAGCCGAAAGCTAGCGCTCTTATTGTTTCCAACTATGGTCGGCACACAACGGAACTCATGAGTACAAAAAATCTATTGCACTAGTCTCATAGTAGCAATGAGCAACCAAAGAAAGGTATCGGTGGGGGTACTATTTTCTTCGAAGATGCTTCTTACACTTCGTCAGTAATATAGCATAAGTTCCTCGAGCGCGCTTTATCTGTTACAGCCTTATGGCCTGATTGCCTGGTTATCGGAAACACCATTGATATTCTTGACAGGTGGAGTACATAACACTTTTTGGTCCTTGACCGAAGAGGGAGAAGCCAACGGTCGGTTAAGACGCGTATAAAGTTCGGGTGAACACAAATATGATATAAGTACTTCGGTACATAGATTCATTATACATAAAATTGTTTTACCCAAGTAACTTGGGGGCTCTTAAATTTATGTGAGCTGTTTTATAATAAGTGTTCTTCTTCCTAGTCGTTGCAAAGTCTTTTTTCTATCACTCCTTTTTTCGACGTGAGTGTGTGGTCAATAACCGGATTTCCCTCTCAAAGCCGCTAAAGTTTGCTAAACTGGCCTAGCGAGAAGTACTCCGCCTTCGGGATAGGAGGTTGAAGCCGTAGGCTGACCCGCTTGAAGTCTTGAGATAGGATGTGTCATGTTAAAGCACGACAGAAGCACAATTTTTTTTCTAAGACCAATTTTCTGATTGGCACCGAACAATTAATCTAGTTCGAATGTCGAGTTTTTACTGACGTTTTTTGGTTTTCAATCCTGCAGCACTTTTCAACTATTTGTGTGTTTTCTGCATAAGTCTCGCCATGCAACGCCGGACACCTTTCGAGATTCGGCAAAAATTCTCGGATATTGCTATATATGCATCGGTTTCAAATTGTGTCTTCGGTCGATAGTTGGGTTGCCCGGCTCCTGTGCTTGTCTCCTACATTCTGCTTTGTTCGGTTAGGTGTGCAAAAGGAGAACCACTGCGATTGTGCTTCCAGCTCGCATGGTTAAGCACCTCAGTGGAAAAAGCCGAAAACTGACTGTCACAATAAAGCATAAACCGGTCAGCGATTCGATGACTATGTTCAATGACGGGCCGTTCATAACATTGGCCGAAGTGTTTACGATTTGACCTCGGCTCTCGCCGAACACTAAGGAGGGGGCTACTTACTGGCCTCCCAACTTTAAGCTCCTATGACTAAGTGAAAGTTATAAAGCCCGCATATCTTATTGCCTCGTTTCCGCCAACACAACCGCCTTCGGGCACCGAGACGTCGGCTAAGGGTTGTTTTGATATTTCGGAAACACCCTGTGTAGCATCTACAAGGGGGTAGAAGCCGACGATGGGCCACTTTCAGAATATAAACGGTTGCAACATAAGTAAAAATTTGGGTTCATTTAGACCATAGAGTTTGGAAGCTTTTCCCGAACTAAATCCTCAGTATTTTCCTCCCACATTGATCGGAGCTGAGGTTTCATGATCATGCTTAGCATGACAACCCAAAGAAAGGAACCGATAGCGGGACTATTTTCTTTGGACGATGTTTCTTATGTTAAAACAATAATATAACATGTCTCTTTGCGTACCTTTGTTTATAAAACCGTATGGCCGAATTGCCTTGTTTGCCGTAAATCTTTGCCGTACCAACGCGATGAATTCTTCTCTCTGATTTTTTCTCCTCGAACGTGAATATATAGAGCTGGAGTTGAGGTCGGTGGAGGTCCAGGGGGCCCATGAGGCAGGGGGCGCGCCCTAAGATGGGGCGGGCCCCACCCTCATGGCTAGGGTGTGGGCCTCCTTCTATTGATTCTTTCACCAATATATTTTATTAATTCCAAAACATGACTCCGTGAAGTTTTAGGTCATTCCAAGAACTTCTATTTATGCACAAAAGTAACACCATGGCAATTCTGCTGAAAACAGCGCCAGTCCGGGTTAGTTCCATTCAAGTCATGCAAGTTAGAGTCCAAAACAAGGGCAAAAGTGTTTGGAAAATTAGATATGTTGGAGACGTATCAATGACGTCCTTGCCTTCTTGATCCAGCAAGAGGGGCGAAGTAGTAGATGAGTTCCGGCAGCACGATGGCGTGGTGATGGTGGTGGTGAAAGCTATTTCCGTAGGGCTTTGCCAAGCATAACGGTTTAGAGCGGAGGAGGAAATAGAGGGAGAGGGGGCGCCGACACATGGCTTGGGGATTCATGGTGTGTGGTGCCCCCTCCCCTCCTCAAATATATATAGGTGGAGGGGAAGGAGTGGCAGCCCTAGGGCGCACCCCAAGGGGTCGGCGGCTTCCCTAGGCGCCCCCTTCCATATTTGGTGCATGGGGGGAAGGAAAGGGGGCGGGGTCAGCTGCTCTAGGGCTCCCCCTCCTTCCTTCTCGCGTGCGGGCAGGGGAAGTGGAGTGCGCCCAGCCCCCTTGTGGGCTGGTGCACCTCCCTCCTTGGCCCATGAGGCCCACCAAGTAGGTATAACCTACCGGTGGCCTCCCGGAACCCCTTCCGACACTCCGATGGTAATCCGGTGCATTCTGAAACCTTTCCGAATCCCGAATACCTTCATCCTATATATCAATCTTTACCTTCGGACCATTCCGGAGCTCCTCGTCATGTCTGTGATCTCATCTGGGACTCCAAACAATATTCGATCACCAACATACATAACTCATATAGTACTATATCGTCAATGAATGTTAAGCGTGCGGACCCTACGGGTTCAAGAATGATGTAGACATGACCGAGACATTTCTTCAGTCAATAACCAATAGCGGGACCTGGATGCCCATGTTTGTTCCTACATATTCTACGAAGATCTTTATCAGATGAATCTTTATGACAACATATGTAGTTCCCTTTGTATGTTGGTATGTTACTTGCCCGAGATTCGATCGTCGGTATCTCCATACCTTGTTCAATCTCGTTACCGGCAAGTCTCTTTACTCGTTCCATAATACATCATCTTGTAATTAACTCCTTAGTCACTTTGCTTGCAAGCTTCTTGTGATGATGTATTATCAAGAGGGCCCAGAGATACCACTCCGTCATACGGAGTGACAAATCCCAATCTTGATTCACGCTAACTCAACAGACACCTTCGAAGATACCTGTAGAGCACCTTTATGATCACACAGTTATGAAGTGACATTTGATACCACACAAGGTATTCCCCTGATATCCAGGAGTTGCATGATCTAATGGTCAAAGGAATATGTATTTGACATTAAGAAAACAGTAGCAAAAACTGCACGATCATATGATATGAACGGATGGGTCTTGTCCATCACATCATTCTCCTAATGATGTGATCCTATTATCAAGTGACAACACATGTCTATGGTTAGGAAACCTTAACCATCTTTTGATCAACGAGCTAGTCTAGTAGAGGCTTACTAGGGACTTGGTATTTGTTTATGTATTGACACATGTATTTAAGTTTCAATCAATACAATTATATCATGAATAATAAACCTTTGTTTTTATAATAATAACCACTTTATTATTGCCTCTAGGGCATATTTCCAACATATCCCTTTGTTTTTATCCAATGGCTCATGTAGCAATGGAGCATTCGGTGCATGAATTGAACTGGTGCACCTTATACGTTCTCATAGAGGTTGAGCTTAAGTTGTAAAATATAAAAAATGAAATGGACCGTTGGATTGGAGATGGACGACACAAATTCGAGGAGTGCGGTCCCAGGCCACTTGAGTGATCATTGCAATAAGTAGTAGACGTGTCAAAATTAGCATCGCCAAGCTTGGGATTTTACATATTATTAGCACAATTGATATTAATAGAATTTATAATAACACAATTGCAATCATGCTTTTCATTCAAGGAGCTATCGTGAATCACTTCAGAAATTTCCTCTTTTAGCACTTCATCACAATTTTTAGATTTACGAATTTCAAGCAAAACTTCATAAAAGATAATCTAGTGCACTCAACTCACTAGCAATTGGTTTATCATAATTGGATCTTTTAAAAAGATTAGCAAGTGGATGATGATCCATAAACGTTTTGTTTTCTGATTTTCAATAAACATACAATTATACCAAGCGAACAAGCAAACAAACCAAGCAAGACATAAAGGCAAACAAAAAGGAAAATATTTTTGTGTTTTTCTGAAAATATTTTAGAAGTGGGGGAGGGGAAAACGAGAGGCAAATGGCGAATAATGTAAGTGCAAGCGATGAGAGTTTATGATAGGTACTTGGTAGGCTTGATTTAGATCGTCCCTAGCAACGGAGATAGAAATTCTTTCTGCTACCTCTTGAGCTTGCTTTGGTTTTTCCCTTGAAGAGGAAAGGGTGATCCAACAAAGTAGAGGTAAGTATTTCCCTCAGTTAAGAACCAAGGTATCAATCCAGTAGGAGGAACACACAAGTCTCCAATGATTGCACCTACACAAAAAAACAAATACTTGCACCAAACGCGTTAAAAGGGGTTGTCAATCCCTTCACGGTTAATTGCAAGGATGAGATCTGGTAGAGTAGGTATAAAAGATAAATGAAAGTGTAAAATAAAGTAAAGGTAAATAAATTGCAGGAAGGTATTATCGGGTTTTTGGTTTTATAGATCTGAAAATAATATGATAAGAATAGACCAGGGGGCATAGTTTTCACTAGAGGCTTCTCTCTTGAAGGAACACATACAGTGGGTAAACAAATTAATTTTGAGCGATTGATAGAAAAGCGCAAAGTTATGACGATATCTAAGGCAATGGTCATGAATATAGGCATCATGTCCGTAACAACTAGACCGACTCCTGCCCGCATCTACTACTATTACTCCACACATCGACCGATATCCAACATGCATCTAGTGTATTAAGTTAACAAGAACGGGGTAATGCCTTAAGCAAGATGACATGATGTAGAGGGATAGATCCAATCAATATGAAATAAACCCTGCCTTATTATCCTTAATGACTACAATACAAATATGTGTCATGTCCCCTTCTGTCACTGGGATTGAGCACCACAAGATTGAACCCATTACGAATCACCTCTCCCATTGCAAGATTAATCAATCTAGTTAGCCAAACCAAATCAATAGATCGGAGAGAAATACAAAGCTATCTTAATCACACATAAAAGAGTCCAGAGAAGACTCAAATAATATTTATAGATAATCTGGTCATAAATCCACAATTCATCGGATCTCAACAAACGCATCACAAAAGAAGATTACATCGAATAGATCTCCAAGAACATCAAGGAGAACATTGTATTGAAGATTAAAGAGAGAGAAGAAACCATCTAGCTACTAGATGGACTCGTAGGTCTGTGGTAAACTACTCACACATCATCAGAAGGGCAGCAAGGTTTGTGTAGAGGCTCTCTGTGATCGAATCCTCCTCCGACAGAGTGCCGAAAAAGGCCCCAAGATTGGATCTCACGAGAATAGAAGCTTGCAGCGGCAGAGAAGTATTTTTGGTGTGCCCTCTGGTATACGGGGAATATTTGGGTATTTATAGAGCTGAGATTAGGGTTAGAGAAGCCACCGGGGGGGGGCACAAGCCATGGGGTGCCCCCTAGGGCGTGCCTGGTGAGCTTGTCGTGACCTTTTGGCCTCCTCCCGAAGCTTCCTAGGTGTCTTCTGGTCCAAGAAAAATCGTCAAAAAGTTTCATTTCGTTTGGTATTGATTTTATGTAAAAGACAAAAACAAGGAAAAAAACATCAACTAACACTAGGCACTAGGTTAATAGGTTAGTCCCAAAAAAGATATAAAATAGCATAATAATGCATATAAAACATCCAAGACGGATAATATAATAGCATGAAACAATCAAAAATTATAGATATGTTGGAGACGTGTCAAACATGCATATGAGTTTTCCATTGAATCACATATTCCAAGATCATAGTAGTTATAGTATGAAATATAAACTCTTAATTATGAATAATGGAAATATAATAATACAATATTTTTGCCTCTAGGGCATATTTCCAACAACTATTAGTTCAACATTGGCTCCATTTGATTTTTACAATCAACATTTTTGTTTACCACTCAGAGCTCAGGAGTTTAATAATATGAATTTATTATGTGGCTAATTTTCCCTGTGATTTTATTGCTCTTGAAAGGGATTATAAGCTACTTGATTTGCCAGAATGACAAACTATTAATTTTGCTTTTGCATATGTGCATATTGCTACCGTGATGTTAGAAAGAGACAAGACAATACCAGAGTGGTACAGTTTTGAACTTGCATTGTATTTTCTCACCGTATGTTACGCAAATGACAATGCACTTTTTTACTAGATGTCGACATTATTTGGTAGCCAGTTCGAGTTTTCTTCTTTCTAATCAATGTTGCTACTATTTGTTTGCTTTCACTGTTTATGTTCTTGATTAACGAGTCAATGTACTGCACTAATGTTGTAAACTGAAACTTTGTTTCCTTAGATCACAATAAAGTCAGTTACCTGCACAAAGTGATGGATTCTTGGAATGTGCATTGCTGTTGGAATATTTTGTAGGAGAGGACTAGCTCGCCTGCTCACATCGTTGTTGCTGTTGTCAGTTTTACAAGTTGAAGCACCATACATGATTTAGAATTTGCATGCTTGAAATTCTACTAGTTGGTAGCTCTTGCTTATAAATATCTTCTGCATTCCTTTTGAGAAATCATATAAAAATGTTATCTGGCCAATCACTCATGTTTTAATTTGACATTTGCGCATTTCAGGTTTATTTTGTTCCCGAAATATCAATAAAATGAGTTGTAATTTTGTGTTTGTCTTGTCTCATGAGTTGTTTCAGCAAGAGCATAACGCCTTTTGATTTGTGTTAGTATCATCTCCGTGTCATTTGCATTATTTGATGGCTAAAAAATGCACTGAATTTATGTAGCAGTCATAGCCAATTTGGTCATGTTTGAACTGGTGATGTTAAGTTTAGTTTAATACCAATTTACTCTAATATCAGTTTTTCCCCTTCTGCACAAGTGCCAAAACAAATCTTTTTCGACTAAGCAGTATAGTTTGTTGGTCATCTAAACCTTTATTATATTGTAGCAATTTGTTTCTGAATCTCATTCAGTAATTCCATATTGTACAATGAACATTGTCATTGGTATCCTTGCATTGTTACCATGAACCTGACAAGTTTAAGTTTATGTCCACCATCAAGATTTCTTCTATCTTTTTTTTAACCTAAGATTTTTTCTATATTGTTGAGGCATCTACCAATTTAAGTGTGTGAATTTATATGAAACTCTGAGCACTAGATTGGTCAAGTCAAGTATAATTGTTACCTTATGTTGTAATCTTTAAACTTCTCCCCTATGGAATTGGTATGAGTTGGTTTTAATGAAAGCAACCAAGGCCATTCAATGAATCTTTGTCAGTTGCCATGATGACTATGTCTCTCTTCTCGAAAAATATGTCTCTTATTTCCAAGGTTATTTTTTGAACCGAAACTTATTTATTTCGTGTGCTTGACTTGGTAGGTTGATTGATAGAGCTTACATAGAGTCCCAGGTTGATATCTCTCCCAGCGCATGGAGCTTGATGAAGATGCACTGGAAATGGAGGAAAAGGCTAGAGTTTTCTATCATGTAGCATCAAGATGCTTATTGAGTTGTGATCATTTTTGTCCTTCATACTTGGTCTTGCCGGTCATGTACAGAAAATGATCCTCTCATGATATGTATGTATGTGTCTTGTGTTGTGTTCTGACGGGGATGGTCCAAGTTGACATGTATGTTTAGTTGTGCTCGAGAGGGATGGCTTAATTTTCTCATGTAGTCAAATATTTGTGATAGATATTGACATAATTATTATTGACCAAAATCCAACTTTCTTGCTTAATTAGCCATGTAGAAGCTAGTCCAGTACTTAATTATGCATGAATTTCATGGAATAGATATGGGGAAGGATTTTTCAAAACTGAGAGGAGAGGGGTGTTACAGCTTTATAGATTTGAAATGTTGATGGACACTTGGACATAACGGCTAGAGATGAACGAGTTGAGGTGGTCATTGCAAAAGTCATGTTTCATATCTAACTTTAGCAGGGGGGTTTCGCGAAATGTACACTCAATTGGCCTGAGATCCCACTCCTTGAATTTGTGTCATCCATCTCCAATCCAATGGTCCATTTCGCTTTTCTATTTTTCCAACTTAAGCTCTGCTTCTATGAGAACGTATCAAGTGCACCAGCTCAATTCATGCACCGAATGCTCCGTTGCTATATGAGCCATTGGATAAAAAACAAAGAGATATGTTCAGGTTGGTAGATCGATTGTTGAAACATTACAGAACATTCCTTTTGCTTTATCAAAATCAACCCTCACCTCACGTCTTCCTCTCCTTCTCTAAATAACTCTGTGTGTTTATTTATTTTTTCCTTCAAACAAAAAAGGGGTCATATATTTTAAACGAAATGTCTGATCTCGGAACTATTTTGACTGCCTTCTTTGTTTTGACGAGATCTTTGAATGAAGATTAATATTACGTATATTTTTAAAAATTAATATTTCTTACCTTTTTGAACTTAACTGTAAACAAGTTTTGTAATTTTCTGGTGACAAACATCTGCCTCAGTACTACACGTGTGCCTCGCGTGCAACATGCTTCCGGTACATCAAGTTTCGAGTCAAGTTTCAAAAAAAACAAAAAATGAAATAAAATTGGAAACATATACAATATTGATCTTATTTCAAAGATCCCGTCAAGAAAACAATGATAGTCAAAACGGATCTGAAATTGAACATTCGGTTCAAAAAATACGAATCATTTTGTGTTTGCGCCAAAAAATAAAAATACAGATTTCCGATGAAAGTGTGTGCTGTGGAGTGCGGGTTAATTTGTACAAAGTGCAGGGTTGTCTCTTCCAAAAAGGCATAGTCTATCTTTTGACCAAAATCTGGTACATTACTTTTTCATCTATAAGGTCCAGAATCCAACGGTGCATTGGGTGCACAAATTGGCTCGTGCGCAGGATACATTCTCCTTGCTCTAATCCCTAAGCCGCGGCTAGCTGGTCTTCACCACGAGAGCAACATTGTTTTTTCGTCCGGTAGAACTAGCGAATTAGTGAGGTTAGATCAGCATGCTTGCTTAACTTGGTGGTTCAAAAAGTTGACGAAACTTGGTGTACCTGAAAAAAGTCAGTGCCTGGAATAGGCCTGAGAGCATTTGTGTTTTATGCCTGCGCAGGCTGGCAGACAAGCATTGTTTGGTTGCTGCCCTGGCCTCGAAAAGCATTAGAGAATACTTTATAGGGTCAAAATGTGTACACTTGTGGACCCACTGAACTAGCAAAATATTTTAGTACTAATGTATAACCGGGCACACGTCATGCGTCTGAAATCGTTCGCCTGCCCCAGGCTAATGGTGGGGCCTGGATTTGCCCAGGCTAATAATGATGACATGCTTTTCCATGCCAGACATTCTGTCGCACGCTCAGGACACTATTTAAATATGTCTCAGGCAAGTTTCAGGCATGTTTGTGGCCAGACACCAAATCGCCAGTAAGGCAACCAAACTGCCCCATAGATCAGCCCATGGACCAGGTCCCACAAAAGAAATCTTCGGGGGGGAATTTACGGGAGGGAGGAAAACTAAGGGCATGTACAATGGTTGATAAGACAGCCTTATCTTACACCCGCCATGCAACTAAGATATGACAATAAAACATGACGTACAATGGGTTATATCTTAGTCTTATCTTTATTCCTAAATTTGTGGTGAGACAAACTATGCTAAGAGATCATCTCTTAACTAAGATAAGACAAAACTCTTTTTTCATTTCTCTCTCCTCCACCTCAGCAATGATAAGGCTAAGATATAACCATTGTACATGCCCTAATAGAAGGATACCCACACATGCATGGGCCCCACATTCGACAGGGATAGGTCTTGTCCCAGCGCTTCGCTTGTGGATCACGGGTGGTAGCGTGCGGCCGTGAAGAAGCTCTTTCCGCTACTATCTTCATAATGCATAGTATCTTAAATTAGTATCATATATAACCTTTTTAATTGTCATGTATAACACATAGTAACATAATATTTATTATGATGCGGTATCATGATATGATACTTAACCCTCTCTTTCTTCATTTAATTTTATATTACCTCATCAAAAATGCTTACTACTCCCTCCGTAAAGAAATATAAGAGCGTTTAGATCACTAAAATAGTGTTCCAAACACTTTTATATTTGTTTACAGAGGGAGTAGTTAGCATGCATGATATTAAGTATGATACTCTTATTACAGGCAGCCTTATCGAAGGGATCCGGCTTGCCTGCTCCCTCCCCATGCTCTCATCCGTGCTCCCACTTCATCCTACGATTGTCTATTTTTTTTTTCCTTTTTAATCTAATCATCTTCCCCCCTGATTTTAAGGGGGTGGGGCCGGACCTTATTTTCTTCCAATCAAATCAAGCCACGTATGCGGGAGCACGGATGGGCGCACGCGGAGGGAGCAGGCAAGTCTCGTCCTTATCGAAGCATTAAACGCGATTTGATTGGTGATGGTTTAAGAGAGAAAGAAATCAGGTAAGCCAACCAAATCTTGCCTTGGCCCAGCGCAATATATGGAAAGAATCAACCAGGATCGAGGTTGTTATGGTAGGTCATCTCTAACTCGGATTGCTTGCTTGAGATTTCCTAAAAGCAACTCCAACAATTCTTCTAAAAAACCTTTCGGTAAAAGTGTTTGGGTAATGGCAAAACGTTCTCTGTAGAGGGATGGCAAACAGTCCACGTTAGGCCTTGTACAATGCTAGGTCCTTAGGAAGGTGTTTAAAAAAATATATGATAAGGTGAGATTTTTATTTTTATTTTGATAAAGATATGGTAGGGTATGGCTGCTAGCTACGTACGCAAATCATTAAAGTGCTACCTACTAGCTAATCGATCGTGCTCGTGCGCGGGGCATGGCTGCGAAGGGAAGACGAAGGTGCATGGATGGCTTGCCGGAGGACGTCTTCCACGAGGTCTTGTCCCGCGTGGGCAACGTCAAAGACCTCTTTATGTTGGCCGTAACATGCCGACGGTGGCTGCGCCGCTTTACCGACCCAACCTTCCTCCGCGGACTGTGGGGCGTAGGGCACCGTGCGCGCCTCCTCGGCTTCTTCTTCCACCTCGCCTTCCTGCCGTCGCCGGGGTCGCCGCTTTGTGCCCTCACCTCGTTCGATGACGACGGCACATTCAACTACGCCGAGCCCCTGGCAGCGCGCCGCGGCATCGTCCTGATGCAGCTCGTCCCCCGCACCCGCCTCTTGGGCGTCTGCAACCCTATCACCGGCGAACGCCACGTTCTGCCGCCTCTTGAGTGCTCCGGCGACGTGTACACCTACGCCATTATCACAGCCGCCGATAGCGACCTCGATGGGAAGCGTTTCGCCTTCGCGCAGCTGCTCCTCGTTACCCTAACCAAAAATTATAAGGCGCATCTCCACTCGTACTCCGCCGCCACGCGCAGCTGGAGCCCGCCCACCATGTGCCTGGACATACTCATGGGCTTCTTGGTGGTGGGTGAGAGATCCGCGGTCGTTCACCAGGGCGCGGCCCACTGGCTGTGGATTAACGAAGTTGAAAACCTGCTCTACACACTCAGCACGGAGGTGGGCAAACACCCCTGCGTCGTCTCCCTGACAAAGCTCCCGCAGGTACGTGTCGGGGGCTCACCGCTCCTCTGCGTCAGCAGAGACGGCCAGCTCTCGGTCGCTTGCGTGCATCCTATGCACGTGACCGTTTGGACGCAGCAGCAGGGCCACGGAGAATGGCTCCGCACTGCTGTGATCAGAATTCCAATGGCGGTGCCCAACCCAGACCCAAACCGCCGCGAGAAGTGGTTTGATTTCAACAGGGGATCAATGCTCGTGCTGTACAGGAGCAGCGGTGTCTTCATCCTCGATCTCGACAAGAAGGTGATGGAAAAGATCATGGACGATTGCTTGCTGCCCCAATTCAATCATGTACAGAATAAGACGACGTCAGTGGCGTACGAGATGGACTTGGTGGAGTTCTTTCTGCTCCACCTTGGTGGTCTATGTAGAGGTCGTCTTAGAGAATAGTTACACATGTTATGCAGTGGAAAAAATAAGTTAGTAGTTATCTTTGATAAATTTTAGTTCAAATTTTCATGTGCTTTTGCTCCTATTGATATCATATCGAACTTATCAGCCTACGATACAACTATGGAAGCGTCTAGAACTCGTCTAGATGAAATATAATTTGATCTCATTCACCTGATGATGTCACGTCTATCTTGTCCCAATCTGTTTTTCCTTTTACATCTGCGAAACTGCACGTTCGTTTCTGTTAGTTATCGTTGTCCCCTGTCCCGACTCCCAATGGCTTTGTATATATATAAGAACAAAAAATGAGCTTAGTTGCTTCAGCCCATTATCTGGTTTAGCAAATAGAAGAATTTCTTTTTCTACGTAGCGTAGGATTCAAACCCAGGGCGTTGCGTAAAAGGTGAGCTAGACTTTGCCACACTAACTAGAGAGCAGCTGTGTTCAGATTAGAAAAAGGTGACTGTGTTCTGTACTAGCATACGCATTATTTATATATATTAGAACAGTGTATCAATTTGGTTTTACCACTTTTTTTGTCTTCTGTGTGGTTGGGCTGCACAAGAATTTTGGCTAGTAAATAAAAGGAACAACTACAACCGCAAAAAAAAAGGAACAACTAGTGGACGATAAAAATGTCACAAGGACGTTAGAAAAAAGGTGTTCTTTTTAAAATATATTGTGAACCATAGTTAGAAGATTGAAAAGATTGTCAAGTAATATAGAAATGAACAGCCGGAGGAAAAAAACATTTTCGATGAAGAGGGAGATTTTGTTTTTTGATGTCACCAAAGATGGAAACAAAGAGATAAAAGAATTTACAACTTATACGCTGGAAATTGCTTACAAAAATCATGAAAAATATATTTCTTCTAATAGATGAAAACAAGAGAAAAACAACAAGAAGAAGAGAAAGATAAACCAAAAAAAGAGTAAAAATGAGAAGACTTTGCCGACACCAACAACCCTCCCCCCCCCCCCCCCCCCCCCGCCCGCGGTTGCGGCCACATTATACGTCTCGCAGTTGCGCTGGGGTGTGATGAGTTGGAGTTGCAATCGGGTTAGAGGGTCGGCTGCACCTACTACAAAAAAAATACTTCACCGGCGTAGACAACCCTCCCCACAACCCCCCGTTGCGGTCACATTATACGTTTTGCAGTTGCGCCTGGGTGTGATGAGTTGCAGTTGCACTCAGGTTGGTGCGGTTGCAACTACAAACAAAAAAACTAAAATAAAAAGACTTCGTCGATGCCGACAACCCCCCGTTGCGGTCACATTATACATCTTTTACTTACCCATATTGGTTCCTACATATTCTACGAAGGTCTTTATCGGTTGAGCCGTTATGACAACATATGTAATTCCCTTTGTCTGTCGGTATGTTACTTGCCTGAGATACGATCGTCGGTATCTTCATACCTAGTTCAATCTCGTTACCAACAAGTCTCTTTACTCGTTCCATAATACATCACCTCGCAACTAACTTCTTAGTCATTTGCTTGCCAGCTTATAACGAGAGGGCTCAGAGATACATCTCCGATACTCGGAGTAACAAATCCTAATCTCAATCTATGCCAAATCAACAAACATCTTCAGAGATACCTGTAGAGCATCTTTATGATCACCCAGTTACGTTACGTTTGATAGCACAAAAGGTATTCCTCCGGTATCCGGGAGTTGCATAATCTCATAGTCGAAGGAATATGTATTTGACATGAAGAAAGCAATAGCAATAAACTGAACGATCAATATGCTAAGCTAACGAATGGGTCTTGTCCATCACATCATTCTCCTAATGATGTGATGCCGTTATCAAATGACAACACATGCCCATGGTTAGGAAACTTTAACCATCTTTGATCAACGAGCTAGTCTTGTAGAGGCTCACTAGGAACACGATATTTGTTTATGTATTCACACATGTATTTAAGTTTCCGATCAATACAATTCTAGCATGAATAATAAACCTTTATCATGAATAAGGAAATATAAAATAACAACTTTATTATTGCCTCTAGGGCATATTTTCTTCAAAGAGTTGTTGAAACACACCCACATAACTTATGTGTAAAATAGCATGGTATTTTACGCACCACAGACATGATAAATTGCATACGAACACCATGATAATTTTGATCTAGAGAAAAATGTTGTTGAAACATACACCAATAACTTATATGTAAATAGCATGATAATACATGCATTATAGATCTGATAACTTATGTACAAAACACCATGATAATTCATGGTGTTTTCCGTAAAATGCTAGCTAAGTACGATGTTAACCATAGAATTGCATCACCCTATCATCATCAGTCTAGTGGTCAAGTTGGACTTAGCAATAGGGAAATAAAACTAATTTTACAAAAGACTGTCAATAGGTCCTGGAAGAATTGGTCTAAGAAACTAGATGATGCACTTTGGGCTTATAGAAGAGCATATAAAAACCCTATGGGTATGTCTCCTTATAAAATGGTTTATGGAAAAGCTTGTCATTTGCCTCTTGAGTTAGAACACAAAGCATATTGGGAAATTAAAGAACTCAACTACGATTTCAAACTAGTTGGTCAAAAGAGGTTGTTTGATATTGGCTCATTAGATGAATGAAGAACCCAAGCTTATGAAAATGCCAAGTTATTTAAAGAAAATGTTAAAAGATGGCATGATAAAAGAATCCAGAAGCGTGAGTTCAAAGCTGGAGAATATGTTCTTTTGTACAACTCGTTTCAGATTCTTTGTAGGAAAACTTCTCTCCAAATGGGAAGGACCCTATGTTATCGAGGAGGTTTATCGATCTAGAGCTATCAGAATAAATACTGCCAAAGGTACTAACCCGAAGGATGTTAATGGGCAACGAATAAAACATTTTATCTTAGGTACGCCCATTAATGTTGAAAGCAATATTATCCAAACTATGACACCGGAATAACAATAAAAGAAACCTTTCGGGATACTCCAGAATCGTGAAAAAGAGGAGGTACGTGATACGGTAAGTAAACGGACTCCAAAAAATCCGCAAAAATATTTTTTGTCAGTTTTGGAATATTAGAAAAATTAGAAACTACCAGGAAGGTGACCCTGGTGGGCACAAGACACCAGGGCGCACCTGGCAAGTGGGTTGTGCCCACCTCGGGTACCTCCCAGACTCCATTTTTCTTTCATTTGCTTGTTTCCGAAGATAAAAAATCTTTATATACCCCCCGAACCTGTTGACCTCCGTATCGCGGAGAAATCTCTTGTTTTCTTTTCTCGCTGTTTTTTGTCAGATCTATTGAGCCAGGCATCATGTCTTCTTCTCCCTCTAACAACATGGAAGAGGATGCTTGGCTCATGAAGATCAAGTTGAAGAGGGAAGAGCCCGTTGGAGCAGCCAAGGAGGACAAGAGCAAGGAGGCCACCAGAGATCAAGTGTCGGAGATCGAGCAAGCCCTACCTGCCGATGAAGAAGAGGAAGATATCCTTAAACCTTACTATGCTCATCTTACCCCCACTGAGATTGCAACCTTCAGGATCATTGAAACGGTTCATGTGCAAAATAAGTACCTCACCCGTGAAAATATTCTGCATCAAGAGCACATCACCTTCCTCCAGAGCGTCATCTGTAGATTGGAGAATCTCTTGGTCCTTAAGGACCGGGTCGCTTCTACTTCATCACCACCACCTACTTCTTCATCACCAAAAGAAAATTGAGTATTGGGTATGGGCACTCCCCTTGGCTTTCGCCAAGCTTGGGGGAGGTTCCCTGATATCGTATCATCTCCACTATCTTTTGCCTTTACTTTTCTTAGTTTGATCCATAGTGATCTTTTGCTTTAGATGAATAAAAGTTTAGTTCGATCCTTTCTTTTCGAGAGTTTGCTTAGTGATCTATCTTTGTAATCGTGTGCGTGATATATAATAAAGTTTAGTTTGAGTTTTGCTTTCTTTACTTTCTTGTTTCAATAAAAAGAAAGGAAATAAATGAAAATGATCACAGGCTAATCTTATGGTAAGTGATGACATTACACAAGGAAAAGTATAAGTAGTAAATTTTATTGTAGATTTACAAACATAGCATTGGTCAATGATGCAACTCATGAAAGAATTAATAAGGGAAGAGAAGATTCACATGCAAATACACTATCCTTGAAATCTTTTATGATTGTGAGCACCCATGAAAATATTATATGCCAAAATTGTTGACGTTGGACAAGGAAGACACCATAATGATTTATGTTTCTTCATATTCACATAGAAGTTATATTGTCATAGATCCTTCAACATGTGGTGTTTGCCCCTATCTTTGCTAGCCAAAAATTCCACACTAAGTAGAGATACTACTTGTGCATCCAAAACCCTTAAACCCAAATATTGTTGAGAGTCCACCATACCTACCTATGGATTGAGTAAGATCCTTCAAGTAAGTTGTCATCGGTTCAAAAGGCAATAAAAACTGCTTCTAAAGGTGTGAGATCATTTTGTGTAAGGGAAAATTGAGTGTTGTATGAACTTGTGATGGTGAAGAATAAAAGCGACAGACTGCATAATAAAGGTTTCCATCATAAGGGGCAATATAACATGACGTTCCCTTGCACTAAGGGGTTGAGCATACAAAAAAGTGCATGGAAACCTCTGCTTCCCTCTGCGAAGGGCCTATATCTTTTATTTTTTTGTATTTACTTTCATGCAAGAGTCAAAGTTTTCTCTCTATTCCCTTTTATTTTCTCCTTTGGCAAGCATCATGTAGTGAGGAAAGATCTAGGCACATATATCCAGTTGAATATGGGTAGCATGAGTTATTATTGTTGACATCACTCTTGAGGTGAATATGTTGGGAGGTGAAACTATAAGCCCCTATCTTTCTGTGTCCGGTTGAAACGTTTTGATCATGTGTACGCGGTGAGTGTTAGCAATCATAAAAGACTAAATGATGGTTGAGTATGTGAACTTGCCAAAAGGCTGCGATACGTGACCCTTCCTGAAAATATGATGAATTGTAGTTGCAAGGTTGACTGAGAACATAGTTTGTTGGTTTCAAATAGAGTTTATGCTTTATACTTCAATGTTGTGATGGATTGTTACTTGTTCATGAGAATTCTATGATAAAAGTTCTACGATAAAAGTTTTATGATAAGTGTGTTGTTGTTTTAATAAGTTACATGATGCTACTATGTCCGTATTTTTGTTTTTATCGACACCTCTCTCTCTCTCTAAGCATGTGGACAAGTTTTTCGATTTTGGTTTTCGCTTGAGGACAAGCGAGGTATAAGCTTGGGGAGTTGATACGTCCATTTTGCATCATGTTTACCTACTATTATTTATGTAGTTTTATTGCATAATAATGCTTTTTGGAGTGATTCTAATGCCTATTCTCTCATAATATGCAAGGTACACACAAAAGGGGAGAATTCTGGCAGCTGGAAATTTGGACCTGAAAAAGCTACGCCAGGCTACCTATTTTGCACAGCTCCAAATGAGCTTAAACTTCAGGAGGATTTTTTATGGAATAAATAAGAATTTTTGGAGTCAATAAGTACCAGAGGGGGCCCACGAGGTGGGCACAACCCACATGGGCGTACCAGGGAGCCCAGGCGCGCCCCGGTGGGTTGTGCTTACCCAGGCCCACCTCCGGTGCCCCTCTTCTGGTATATAAGTCATTTTGACCTGGAAAAATAAGGGGCGGACTTTCGGGACAAAGCGCCGCCGTCTTGAGGCGAAATCTGGGCAGGAGCACTTTTGCCCTCCGGCGGAGCAATTTCGCCGGGGGAACTTCCCTCCCGGAGGGGGAAATCATCGCCATCATCATCACCAACAACCCTCCCATCTTGGGGAGGGCTATCTTCAACAACACCAACTCCTCTCAAACCCTAGTTCATCTCTTGTGTTCAATCTTTGACTCTTTGTACCGGAACTATTGATTGGTGCTTGTGGGTGACTAGTAGTGTTGATTGCATCTTGTATTTGATTACTATATGGTTTATTTGGTGGAAGATTATATGTTCAGGTCCATTATGCTATTTAATACCCTCTGACCTTGAGCATGATTATCATTTGTGAGTAGTTACTTTTGTTCTTGAGGTCACGAGAGAAACCATATTGCAAGTAATCATGTGAACTTGATATGTGTTCGATATTTTGATGATATGTATGTTGTGATTCCCTTTGTGGTGTCATGTGAACGTCGAATACATGACACTTCACCATATTTGGGCCTAAGGGAATGCATTGTGGAGTAGTTATTAGATGATGGGTTGTGAGAGTGAAAGAAGCTTAAACTCTAGTTTATGCGCTATTCCCTAAGGGACCGATTGGATCTAAAAGTTTAATGCTATGGTTAGAATTTATTTTTAATACTTTTCTTGTAGTTGCGGATGCTTGCGAGGGGGTTGATCATAAGTAGGAGGTTTTTTCAAGTAAGAACAACACCTAAGCACCGGTCCACTCACATACCGAATTATCAAAGTAGTGAACACGAACCGAACCAACATGGTGAAAGTGACTAGATGAAATTCCCGTGTATCCTCAAGAACACTTTGCTTATCATAAGAGACCGTTTTGGCCTGTCCTTTGCCTCAAAAGGATTTGGCTACCTTGCTGCACTTTTGTTACTACTACTGTTACTTGTTCGTTACAAATTATCTTGCTATCAAACTACTCTGTTACTTACCATTTTAGCACTTGCAGACACTACCTTGCTGAAAATCACTTGTCATTTCCTTATGCTCCTCGTTGGGTTCGACACTCTTACTTATTGAAAAGGCTACAATTGACCCCATATAGTTGTAGGTCATCAAGGCTATTTTCTGGCGTTGTTGCCAGGGAGTGAAGCACTTTTGGTAAATGGAAATTGGTAAGGAAACATTATCACTACATGCTGAAATTTATTGTCACTTGTTACTATGGAAAACAATCCTTTGAGGGGTTTGTTCGGGGTATCTTCACCTCGACCGGAGCCACAATTAGTTACCCTCAACGTAATGCACCTACTGAAAATATTGAATATGAAATTCCTTCGGGTATGGTAGAACAACTGCTAGCTAATCCTTATGCAGGAGATGGAACCAAACATCCTGATATGCACTTGATATATGTGGACGAAATTTGTGGATTGTTTAAGCTTGCGTGTTTACCCGGAGATGAAGCTAAGAAGAAGGTTTTCCCTTGATCTTTGAAGGGAAAGGCATTGACATGGTATAGGCTATGCGATGATATTGGATCTTGGAACTGGAATCGGTTAAAATTAGAATTCCATCAAAAAAATTATCATGTGCATCTAGTTCATCGTGATCGGAATTATATATATAAAATGTTTGGCCTCGTGAAGGAGAAAGTATGGCTCCAACTTGTCGGAGGCTTAAGTCAATGTTATATTCATGCCCCAATCATGAGCTTTCAAGAGAAATTATTATCCAGAATTTGTATGCTCGGCTTTCTCGTAATGATCAATCCATGCTCAATACTTCTTGTACTGGTTCTTTTATGAAGAAGACTATTGAATTCCGATGGGATCTTTTAGAAAGAATGAAACGCAACTCTGAAGATTGGGAACTCGACGAAGGTAAAGAGTCAAGTATTGAACCTAAGTTTGATTGTGTTAAATCTTTTATGAATACCGACGCTTTTCAAAAGTTTAGCACTAAATATGGACTTGACTCTGAGATATTAGCTTCCTTTTGTGAATCTTTTGCTACTCATGTTGATCTCCCTAAGGAGAAGTGGTTCAAATATCGCCCACCAATTAAAGAAGAAATCAAAGAACTGGTAAAATCTAAAGAAGAAACTATCATTTATAATGTTGATCTAGTTGTCCCCACTACTTATATTGAAAAAACACCTTTCCATGTTAGGATGAAGGAACATGCTAAGGTTTCAACTGCGGTCAACAAAACTTATATTAGAACACCTAAACCAGCTGAAAAAATCAAAGTTGATCCTAGTGTTTCTATGGTTAAAGATCTCTTGGTCGATAATATTGATAAGCATGTTATTTACTTTTGTGCTGAAGCTTCTAGAATTGCCAAACCCGATGAAAAATATAAACATAGACTAGTTGTTGGCATGCATGTTGTCTCAGTTAAGATAGGAGATCACTGTTATCATGGTTTATGTGATATAGGTGCTAGCGTGAGTGCTATCCCTTTTTCCTTATATGAAGAAATTATGAATGATATAGAACCCGCTGAAATACAAGACATAGATGTTACTATTAAACTTGACAATACAGATATTATATCACCAATTGGGATTGTTAGAGATGTTGAAGTCTTGTGTGGGAAAATAAAATACCCTACGGAGTTTCTTGTTCTTGGTTCCCCACAAGATGACTTTTGTCCCATTATATTTGGTAGACCTTTATTGAACATCGTCAATGCTAAAATAGATTGTGAGAAACATACTGTCGGTGTTAGTTTTGGTGATGAATCTCATGAATTTAATTTTCCCAAGTTTAGTAGAAAACCTCATAAGAAAGATTTTCCTAGTAAGGATGAAATTAGTGGTCTTGCTTCTATTGTTGCACCTCCTACTGATCCTTTAGAACAATATTTGCTAGACCATGAAAATGATTTGCATATGCGTGAAAGAAATGAAATAGATAGAATCTTGTTTGAACAACAACCTCTGCTTAAACACAATCTACCTATTAAAACTCTAGGAGGTCCTCCTCCACCTAAAGGTGATCCTGTTTTTGAATTAAAACAATTGCCAAACACTTTGAAATATGCCTATCTTGATGAGAAAAAGATATATCCTGTTATTATTAGTGCTAACCTTTCAGAACATGAAGAAGAAAGATTATTGAAAGTTCTAAGGAAGCACCGAGCTGCTATGGATATACTCTTGATGATCTTAAGGGCATTAGTCCCACTCTATGTTAGCACAAGATTAATATGGAACCTGATGCTAAACCCGTGGTTGATCACCAACGTCAGTTAAATTCGAAGATGAAAGAAGTGGTAAGAACGGAAATATTGAAACTTCTGGAAGAAGGTATAATCTATCCTATAGCTGATAGTAGATGGGTAAGTCATGTTCATTGTGTCCCTAAGAAGGGAGGTATAACTGTTTTTCCTAATGATAAAAATGAACTTATTCCACAAAGAATTGTCACGGGCTACAGAATGGTAATTGATTACAGAAAATTAAACAAAGCAACTAGAAAAGATTATTACCCTCTGCCTTTTATTGATCAAATTCTAGAAAGATTATCTAAGCACACACATTTTTGCTTCCTTGATGGATATTCTGTTTTTTCACAAATACCTGTTTCTCAACCCGATCAAGAAAAAACCACTTTTACATGTCCTTTTGGAACTTACGCTTATAGATGTATGCCTTTTGGTCTATGCAATGCACCTGCTACCTTTCAAAGATGTATGACTGCTATATTTTCTAATTTTTGTGAAAAGATTGTTGAGGTTTTCATGGATGACTTTTCTGTTTATGGGAAGTATTTTGATGATTTTTTAAGCAATCTTGATCGAGTTTTGTAGAGATGTTAGCAAACAAATCTTGTCTTGAATTGGGAGAAGTGCCACTTCATGGTTAACAAAGGTATTGTTTTGGGCCATAAAATTTCTGAGAGAGGTATTGAGGTGGACAAAGCCAAGGTTGATGCAATTCAGAAAATGCCATGTCCTAAAGATATCAAAGGTATTCATAGTTTCCTTGGTCATGCTGGTTTCTATAGGAGGTTTATCAAAGATTTTTCTAAAATTTCTAGGTCACTTACAAATCTTTTGCAAAAGGATATTCCTTTTGTTTTTGATGATGATTGCTTGGAAGCCTTCGAAACACTCAAGAAAGCCTTAATTTCTACACGTGTTGTTCAACCATCTGATTGTGATACTAGTGATTATGTGTTGGTGTTGTTCTAGGACAAAGAGTCAAAAAATTAAATGTTATCCATTATGCTAGTAAAACTCTAGACGGTGCTCAAAGAAATTATGCTACTACTGAAAAAGAATTCTTCGCAGTGGTGTTTGCTTGCGATAAATTTAGATCCTACATTGTTGATTCCAAAGTGACCGTTCACACCGATCATGCTGCTATAAAATATCTTATGGAAAAGAAAGATGCTAAACCTAGACTCATCAGGTGGTAACTTGTCTAGGCTTGTCTAGGTGGGTTCTTCTGCTACAAGAATTTGATTTGCATATCACTGATAGAAAAGGAGCATAGAACCCCGTAGCTGATAACTTGTCTAGGCTTGAAAATATTCTTGATGAGCCACAACCTATTAATGATAGATTTCCTGATGAATAGTTAGCTGCAATAAATATTTCTAGTAGCACACCTTGGTACGTTGATTATGCTAATTATATTGTTGCTAAATACATACCACCTAGCTTCACTTACCAACAAAATAAAAAATTCTTCTATTATTTAAGACATTACTTTTGGGATGACCCACATCTTTACAAACAAGGAGTAGATGGTATTATTAGACGTTGTGTACCTGAGCATGAACAAGAAAAATCCTACGAAATGTCACTCCGAAGCCTATGGAGGACATCACGCGGGAGACAGAACTGCTCATAAGGTATTGCAATCTGGGTTTTATTGGCCTACTCTCTTCAAGGATGCCTGTAAGTTCGTCTTATCTTGTGATGAATGTCAAAGAATAGGTAATATCGGTAAGCATCAAGAAATGCCTATGAATTATTTACTTGACGTTGAACAATTTGTGAAGGAAATATGCCAAATAGGCAATAATAAAGTTGTTATTTATATTTCCTTATATCATGATAAATTTTTATTATTCATGCTAGAATGGTATTAACCGGAAAGTTAGTACATGTGTGAATACATAGACAAAACATAGTGTCCCGAGTATGCCTCTACTTGACTAGCTCGTTAATCAAAGATGGTTATGTTTCCTAACCATGGACATGTGTTGTCATTTGATGAATGGGATCACATCATTAGAGAATGATGTGATGGACAACACCCATCCATTAGCTTAGCATTATGATCATTACATTTT
Source organism: Triticum aestivum (assembly GCF_018294505.1). NCBI lineage: Eukaryota > Viridiplantae > Streptophyta > Magnoliopsida > Poales > Poaceae > Triticum > Triticum aestivum. The sequence goes on from NC_057807.1 coordinate 659,959,333, forward strand.
TATTGCTACTGCTTTCTTCATGACTTATACATGTTCCTTTGACCATGGGATTATGCAACTCTCGAATACCAGAGGAACACCTTGTGTGCTATCAAACATCACAACATAACTGGGTGATTATAAAGATGCTCTACATGTGTCTCTGAAGGTGTTTGTTGGGTTGGCATAGATCAAGATTAGATTTGTCACTCCGTGTATCGGAGAGGTATCTCTGGGCCCTCTCAATAATGCTAATCACTATAAGCCTTGCAAGTAATGTGACTAATGAGTTGGTTACGGGATGAAGCATTACGAAACGAGTAAAGAGACTTGTTGGTAACGAGATTGAACTAGGTATGATGATACCGACGATTGAATCTGGGGCAAGTAACATACCGATGACAAAGGGAACAACGTATGTTCTTGTGCGGTTTGACCAATAAAGATCTTCGTAGAATATGTAGGAGACAATATGAGCATCCAGGTTCCGCTATTGGTTATTAATCGGAGATGTGTCTCGATCATGTCTACATAGTTCTCGAACCCGTAGGGTCCGTGCGCTTAAAGTTCGATGGCGATTTTTATTAAGAATTATGTGTTTTTTATGACCGGAGTTTGTTTGGAGTCCCAGATGAGATCACGGACATGACGAGGAATCTCGAAATGGTCGAGACATAAAGATTGATATATTGGAAGGTTATTTTTGGACACCAGAAAGGTTTCAGATAGGTTCGGACATTTTCCGGAGTACCGGGAGGTTACCGGAACCCCCCGGGAGAGTATTGGGCCTTCATGGGCCTTAATGGAAAGAGGAGGCTGGCGGCGAGGAGGTGGCGTGTGCCCCCCTAGCCAAACCGAATTGGACTAAGGGATGGGGCGTGGCCCCCCGTTTCCTTCTCCCTCTCTCTCTCCCTTCCCCCTTCTCCTATTCCGGAAAGGAAAGGGGAATCCTACTAGGACTAGGGAGTCCTAGTAGGACTCCCCACACTCGGCGTGCCCCCTAGGCCGACCGCCTCCTCCCCTCCTCCTTTATATACGGGGGTGGGGGGGCACCCCAAAACACATCAGTTATTCTCTTTGCCATGTGCGGTGCCCCCCCTCCATAGTTTACCACCTTGGTCATAGCATCGTAGTGCTTAGGTGAAACCCTGCAAGGATCACATCATCAACACCGTCGCCACGCTGTTGTGCTGATGGAACTCTCCCTCGACCCTCTACTGGATCAAGAGTTTGAGGGACGTCATCGAGCTGAACGTGTGCTGAAGACGGAGGTGCCATACATTCGGTACTTGGATCGGTTGGATCGTGAAGACGTTCGACTACATCAACTGCGTTAACTAACCCTTCCACTATCGGTCTACGGGGGTACATGGACACACTCTTCCCCTATCGTTGCTATGCATCTCCTAGATAGATCCTGCGTGATCGTAGGAATTGTTTTGGAATTACATGCTACGTTCCCCAACAATGGCATCCGAGCCAGGTCTATGCGTAGATGATATGCATGAGTAGAACACAAAGAGTTGTGTGCGATAATAGTCATAATGCTTACCACCAACATCTTACTTTGATTTGGCAGTATTCTTGGATGAAGTGTCCCGGACCGACATTACATGACCGTGTTCATGAGACTAGTTCTACCGACGTGCTTTTCACACATGTGGCTGGCGGGTGTCTGTTTCTACAACTTTAGTTGAATCAAGTTTGACTACGGATGGTCCTTGTTGAAGGTTAAAACAACATACTTGACAAAATATCGTTGTGGTTTTGATGCGTAGCTAAGAACAGTTCTTGCTAGTAGCCCATAGCAGCCACGTAAAACTTGCAACAACAAAGTAGAGGACGTCTAACTTGTTTTTGCAGGGCTTATTGTGATGTGATATGGTCAAGACATGATGTGATATAAATTGTTGTATGAGATGATCATGTTTTGTAACAGAGTTATCGGCAACTCGCAGGAGCCATATGGTTGTCGCTTTATTGTATGAAATGCAATCGCCATGTAATTGCTTTACTTTATCACTAAGCGGTAGCGATAGTCGTAGTAGCAATAGTTGGCGAGACGAGAACGATGCTACGATGGATATCAAGGTGTCAAGTCGGTGACGATGGAGATCATGACCGTGCTTTGGCGATGGAGATCAAAGGCACAAGATGATGATGGCCATATCATGTCATATATTTTGATTGCATGTGATGTTTATCTTTTATGCATCTTATTTTGCTTAGTACTGCGGTAGCATTATAAGATGATCCCTCACTAAATTTCAATGTATAAGTGTTCTCCCTGAGTATGCACCGTAGCTACAGTTCGTCGTGACGAGACACCACGTGATGATCGGGTGTGATAAGCTCTACGTTCACATACAACGGGTGCAAGCCAGTTTTGCACGTGCAGAATACTCAGGTAAAACTGGACGAGCCTAGCATATGAAGATATGGCCTCGGAACATTGAGATCGAAAGGTCAAACGTGAACCATATAGTAGATATGATCAACATAGAGATGTTCACCATTGAAAACTACTCCCTCTCATGTGATGATCGGACATGGTTTAGTTGATATGGATCACGTGATCATTTAGATGACTAGAGGGATGTCTATCTATGTGGGAGTTCTTTAGTAATATGATTAATTGAACTTTAATTTATCACGAACTTAGTCCTGATAGTTTTTTTTTGCATATCTATGTTGTTGTAGATCAATGGCCCGTGCTACTATTCCTTGAATTTTAATGCGTTCCTAGAGAAAGCTAAGTTGAAATATGGTAGCAATTACATGGACTGGGTCCGTAACTTGAGGATTATCCTCATTGCTGCACAGTAGAATTACGTCCTGGAAGCACCACTAGATGCAAGGCTGCTGAGGGAGTCCTGGATAAGGGGGTATCCGGACAGCTGGACTATATACATTGTTCGGACTATAGAAGCGTCAAGATACAAGATTCAAGACTTCGGATCGTGTCCGGATGGGACTCTCCTTTGCGTGGAAGACAAGCTTGGCGATCCGGATATTATCTTTCCTTCCTTGTAACCGACTCCATGTAAACCCTAGCTCTCCGGTGTCTATATAAATCGGAGAGCATGGTCCTTAGAAGGCTGATCACAATTACAATCATACCATCATAGGATAGCTCTTAGGGTTTATCCTCTACGATCTCGTGGTAGATCTACTCTTGTATTCCACATATCTTCAATATTAATCAAGCAGGAAATAGGGTTTTACCTCCATCGAGAGGGCCCGAACCTGGGTAAACATTGTGTCCCTTGCTTCCTGTTACCATCAGCCTAAGACGCACAGATCGGGACCCCCTACCCGAGATCCACCGGTTTTGACACCGACATTGGTGCTTTCATTGAGAGTTCCTCTGTGTCGCCGCTGCAAGGGCTCGATGGCTCGTCTAGTTGTCAAGGACGATATAACTTCTGGGGGAGCGCTGGCTGTAGGCCAGACTCTCCGGCTTGGCGGCTTCATTATGACCGCCCCATCGGCTGTCGCGCCGATGATGGCCTGTCGGGTCATCACGCATAACCTTCGCATTGGTTCGGAGCTTTCCGAATAGATGGATCTGATGAAGCTCTCCTCTCTTAACGAGCTCTTCGATCGCATCGCCGCCTTGGGAGTCGCTATAGACTATGACCGGATTGGGCTTAAACCCGACGAGAGGGACATTAGATCCCCGCCTAGCGGTAGTGGAGGAATCACACGTGGGTCGCCCCTCAACTTTGAAGACGAATTATGTTTGGATCGCCGGATTTAGTGAGCCGAACACCCACCCGAAGGACTACGTGACTCAGATCCCGGACTTAGAATTAGGCGCTGGGCCAACGAGATTAGGTAATACTCCAGATCCCGAACTGTCAGGCACGGTACTTCCTGTGCCCTCGGGCGTCAGATCGGATCAGAGTCCGGATTCAGCCAACGATGCCCACTCGGACTTAATCCGTCTCTCCCGTGTCCAGCAGGAGCCCCAGGAGACGGTACATCATTATTGGGCCAGATTTCTCCTCGCTCTTAATAAGGTCAAGGACTGCCACAAGGAGGACGTAGTCCCTCTTTTCTGCAGGAACTGCACGAAGAAAGGACTCCTTAATGCTATAAGTCACCGTGATATAGTGCACCTTACAGACTTAGCAACCATAGTACAGAAGTACTGTGCGATGGAAAGTGCCTGGAAAACCCAAACAGAATTCTGGGATAGTACGGCCCTCACCGGAACCTTTGTCCGAACTCTCGTAAGTCGACCAACTCAATTCCCAAGAAACCAAAACCCGCCCCAAGGTGTGGAACCGTATTGGAAGAATGGCTCAACGGGCCGTGTAAGCTCCACAGCACACCGTATGCAACGCCAACCCATAGCTTTAGAGCATGTTGGATACTCCAGCAGGTAGCTAAGAGTGGCGAGGATTTCCTCGCCAGCCGTAAACCAGAACCACATCCTGCCAAGGAACACAATACGGTGCTCACAGTCTTCGAGACCTTCACCTCAAATAACAGGCGCAAGTGAGCGCATCGAAGCTCCGCTGAAATTTGTCATGTGGCAAAAGTAAATCCATGGAACGACGCTGCTATAACCTTCAATGCCAGTGACGAACCCCAATTCCAGTCCGGGCACCGGCCGCTCTGGTCCTCAGCCCAATAGTGGATGGCTTTCAGCTCACTAAAGTACTCATGGATGGCGGAAGCGGATTAAACCTAATCTATGAAGAAACCCTTAAGAAGATGGAGATTGACAAAGGCGCATTGAACAAAGTGGCACGACCTTCCGGGGAATTATCCCTAGTCGGGAGGCCCTGTGCGCGGGAAAAATCACACTCGACGTGGTATTCGGCACCCCAGAGAATTACAGGTCCGAAGAAATCACCTTCCAAGTGGCTCCTTTCAACAGCGGATACCACGCCCTTCTACGGGTACATGAAGCTTAAAATGCTCGGACCCAATGGAATCATCACTCTAGCTAGTGATCCGGACGTCGCACTCCGTGCTGAAAACAAAACCACAGCGTTGGCCTTGGAAGCATTATCCGAAGCCCTAGCGGCAGAAGAATTAACCATGCTACGCACCACCGTGGACAGGGATGACGTGATACTTGACAAGCGACCCAAGTCCACCTCATTCAAACCCGTAGATGAGATAGTTAAATTCCAAGTCCACCCAACGGACCCCATGAAGACAGCCTCCATCGGGACACATTTGAACCCTGCTATGGACGCTGCACTGCGCGACTTCTTATGCGAGAATTGGGATATCTTCGCCTGGCACCCATCGGACATGCCGGGCATCCCACGTGGATTGGCCGAACACGGCCTTAACATACTGAAGGGATATAAACCTGTCAAACAGACCCTAAGGCGATTTTCGGAGCCCAAATGGCAAGCCATGGGGGAGGAGCAAGCCAAGCTACTTGAGGCCGGATTCATCAGAGATATCAAACATCCGGATTGGCTGGCGAATCTGGTAATGGTACCAAAGAAGGACAAATCCTGGCGCATGTGCATCGACTTCAAAGACCTTAACAAGGCTTACCCCAAGGATCCCTTTCCCCTCCCTCGCATCGATCAAATTATCGATGCCACAGCCGGACATGACTCGCTGTGTTTCCTCAATGCATACTCTGGATACCATCAAATAAAGATGGCATAGTCCGACCAAGCTGCAACAGCTTCCATAACGCCATATGGCCCTTTCTGCTTCAACACTATGCCTTTCGGGCTTAAGAACGCCGGAGCAACCTATCAACGCATGATTCAAACATGCCTGGAAAAGCAAATCAGCAAAACAGTGGAGGCATATGTGGACGACGTCGTCGTAAAAACAAGACACGTCGAAACTCTAATTGATGACTTGAGGCTTACGTTCGACAACTTATGAACATATGACATCAAGCTGAATCCGGAGAAATGCATTTTTGGCGTCCCCTCTGGAAAACTGCTGGGCTTCATTGTTTCCAATAGAGGAATTTAAGCTAATCCAGCAAAAATCCGAGCTTTGTCACAGTTGGCTATACCAACAAACCTCAAACACATCCAGAAATTAGCTGGATGCATGGCTGCTTTGAGCTGCTTTATCTCCAGGTTAGGAGAAAAGGCATTGCCTCTTTATCGCCTCCTTCGGCGCACCGAACATGTCGTGTGGACGGATGCAGCCGTGGCTAGACTAGATGAAATAAAGACCTTATTGGCCAGTAATCTAGTCCTAACAGCGCCAACTATCGGCGAACCTATGCTGCTGTACATGCTGCAACACATCAAGTTGTAAGCGCAGCACTCGTCATCGAACAAGAGATTGATGGATACAAATTCCTGCTACAGAAGCCGGTTTATTACGTATCCACGGTATCAAAAAATTGCATACGCAGTCTTCATGGCATCCCGAAAGCTACGACACTACTTTCAAGAGTGTTCGATTACGGTGGCCTCTGAAGTACCACTCAACGATATAATAAATAACCGCAATGCCACGGGCCAGATTGCTAAATGGGCCATCGAACTCCTTCCGTTTGACATAACATACAAGCCTCGGCGGGCTATCAAGTCGCAAGTATTAGCCGACTTCGTCGCCGAATGGACGGAAGCCGAACTCCCTAAAGTGTACGGCGCGTACTCTAACTGGATCATGCACTTTGACGGCTCTAAAATGCTGGCCGGATTGGGAGTAGGTGTAGTCCTGACTTCTCCCACCGGGGACACGGTCCAGTACGTCCTCCAAATATTATACAAAGACTCCAACAATGCAGCCGAATACGAGGCTCTGTTGCACGGTCTCCGGATGGTAGTCTCTATGGGCATTCAACGCCTAGAGATGCGCGGGGATTCAAACCTTGCAATATCGCAAATAAATGGAGACTATGATGCCAAGGATCCGAAAATGGCGGCCTATCGCAATGTCGTCCTTAAAATGTCAGCTCGGTTCGAGGGGCTCGAATTCCACCATGTGGCTCGAGAAAACAATCAAGCGGCAGATGTCCTTGCACGCATCGGCGCTAAACGCGACCCCGTCCTACCTAACATATTCCTGGAAAGGCTGTTCAAGCCATCCATGGTATGGGAAGGCGAGTCCGGCAATACCAGCATGGATCCGAATACATCCCCAGATTCCGAACTATCAGACATAGTCGGAGGTTCTACCACCGAAATAACATCGTCAGCCCATGAAATAATGATTGTCATCGCCTCATGGACCGAGCCTTTCTTGGCCTACCTAAATAGGCAGGAACTCCCTGAAGACCAAAATGAAGTACGCTGCATTGTTCGGCGCTCTAAAGCTTACAAAGTCCATGAAGGAGAACTCTATAAGAAAAGTACTACCGGAGTGTGCTCCAAAGGTGCATCTCCGAAGAGGAAGGGAGGCAGCTCTTGGTTGTAATCCATGCTGGACTGGGCGGGCACCACGTTGCGGCTCGCGCACTAGTCAGCAAGGCCTTCCGTACAGGTTTCTATTGGCCGACGGCCCGAGCAGACGCACAGGACCTTGTCCAACAATGCGTCGGTTGCCAGCTCTTCGCCAATCAGAGCCATATGCCCCCTACCGCTCTCCAAACAATCCCCATAACTTGGCCCTTCGCGGTCTGGGGGTTGGATATGGTTGGACCCCTTAAAGGGGGAAGCCATAAGAAAAAATACTTATTGGTCATGGTTGACAAGTTCACCAAATGGATAGAAGCCAAACCAGTGAAAACGGCCGAATCCGGACCAGTTATAGACTTTATATCTGGGGTCGTACACCGATACGGTGTCGCCCACAGCATCATCAACGATAATGGCTCGAATTTCACGGGCGATGAGGTGAAATCTTGGTGCGGCAAAATGGGCATTAAGCTCGACTATGCTTCCGTCTACCATCCTCAAACAAATGGCCAGGTCGAACGGGCAAACGATCTTATTATGAGCGGCATCAAACCCAGACTAGTGCGATCCTTGACAGAGTCGGATACTCAGTGGGTCGAGGAGCTCGACACCAAACTCTGGGGGCTGCGGACCACACCGAATCGCACCACCGGATACACCCCTTTTTATGGTGTACGGTGCGGAAGCAGTACTACCATGCGACATAATACATGATTCGCCAAGCGTACGCATGTACGAAGAGAAGGAAGCCGAGTTAGATCGGTGGGATAATTTGGATGCCCTGGAGGAGGAGCGCGATGTCGCTAAGGCCCGTTCTGCATTCTATCAGCAACAGGCTCGACGATACCAAAGTAGAGAAGTGCGGGCCAAAACTTATAATATTGGCGAACTCGTTCTACGCTTACCAGAGAAGAAGAAGGACAAGCTCAAACCCAAGTGTGAAGGCCCCTTCATCATAGACAAAGTTCTCATTGGAGGAGCGTACCGCTTACGTAATGCATCCGATAATAGACGCGAGCCGAACCCATGGAACGCGGCAGACTCCGGAGATTCTACGCCTAGCGCCGAACTCAGTGTTCGTCTCCTTAACCCTCCTTTTTCAATTATGTTCCCTCCCTTTTTCCTTTCTCGATATCTTTCTTTTCACACAAGTATTTCATACAATGCGGATTCCCGGATTACTCCGGCCGCAATATGTGTGTAAACTTTACCTGGGGGCTTCCTATACGGCAGCTTAATATAAATTACTTTAAGGGCTTCTTGCCCATCACACATGCGTTTCTTTTTCCATGTGTGCCTTTTCTTCACCATTATATACTTTAAGGGCTCCTGTGTTTATGCCCTACGTTCCCATTAATTCGGCTAGGGCATAAGGGGAGCACCTCTGCGATTGTTACTGCCGGTTCAGCCGGATGTGTACCTCAGACTGGGTGAAGCCGAAGGTGTGATAGATTCTAACGTTCACATACAACGGGTGTAAGACAGATTTACACACGCAAAACACTTAGGTTAACTTGACGAGCGTAGCATGTACAGACATGGCCTCGGAACACAGAGACCGAAAGGTCGAACATGAGTCGTATGGAAGATACGATCAACATGGAGATGTTCACCGATGATGACTAGTCCGTCTCACGTGATGATCGGATACGGCCTAGTCGACTCGGATCATGTAACACTTAGATGACTAGAGGGATGTCTAATCTGAGTGGGAGTTCATTAAATAATTTGATTAGATGAACTTAATTATCATGAACTTAGTCTAAAAACCTTTTGCATAAATGTCTTGTAGATCAAATGGCCAATGCTCATGTCAACATGAACTTCAACGTGTTCCTAGAGAAAACCAAGCTGAAAGATGATGGCAGAAACTATACGGACTGGGTCCGGAACCTGAGGATCCTCATAGCTGCCAAGAAAGCATATGTCCTAGAAGTACCGCTAGGTGAAGCACCCATCCCAGAGAACCAAGATGTTATGAACGCTTGGCAGTCACGTGCTGATGATTACTCCCTCGTTCAGTGCGGCATGCTTTACAGCTTAGAACCGGGGCTCCAAAAGCGTTTTGAGCAACACGGAGCATATGAGATGTTCGAGGAGCTGAAAATGGTTTTCCAAGCTCATGCCCAGGTCGAGAGATATGAAGTCTCCGACAAGTTCTATAGTTGTAAGATGGAGGAAAACAGTTCTGTCAGTGAGCAGATACTCAAAATGTCTGGGTTGCACAACCGCTTGTCCCAGCTGGACATTAACCTCCCGGACGAGGCGGTCATTGACAGAATCCTTCAGTCGCTCCCACCAAGCTACAAGAGCTTTGTGATGAACTACAATATGCAAGGAATGGAGAAAACTATTCCTGAAGTATTTTCAATGCTGAAATCAGCGGAGGTAGAAATCAAAAAGGAACATCAAGTGTTGATGGTCAATAAAACCACTAAGTTCAAGAAGGGCAAGGGTAAGAAGAACTTCAAGAAGGACGGCAAGCAAGTTGCCGCGCCCGGTAAGCCAGTTGCCGGGAAGAAGTCAAAGAATGGACCCAAGCCTGAGACTGAGTGCTTTTATTGCAAAGGGAAGGGTCACTGGAAGCGGAACTGCCCCAAATACTTAGCAGACAAGAAGGCCGGCAACACTAAAGGTATATGTGATATACATGTAATTGATGTTTACCTTACCAGTGCTCGTAGTAGCTCCTGGTTATTTGATACTGGTGCTGTTCCTCATATTTGTAACTCAAAGCAGGAGCTGCGGAATAAGCGGAGACTGGCGAAGGTCGAGGTGACGATGCGCGTCGGGAATGGTTCCAAGGTCGATGTGATCGCCGTCGGCACGCTACCTCTACATTTACCTACGGGATTAGTTTTAAACCTCAATAATTGTTATTTAGTGCCAGCTTTGAGCATGAACATTGTATCTGGATCTCATTTAATGCGAGATGGCTACTCATTTAAATCCGAGAATAATGGTTGTTCTATTTATATGAGAGATATGTTTTATGGTCATGCCCCGCTGGTCAATGGCTTATTCTTAATGAATCTCGAACGTAATGTTACACATATTCATAGTGTGAATACCAAAAGATGTAAAGTTGATAACGATAGTCCCACATATTTGTGGCACTGCCGCCTTGGTCACATTGGTGTCAAGCGCATGAAGAAGCTCCATGACGATGGACTTTTAGAGTCTCTAGATTATGAATCATTTGACACATGGGAACCATGCCTCATGGGCAAAATGACCAAGACTCTGTTCTCCGGAACAATGGAGCGAGCAACCAACTTATTGGAAATCATACATACTGATGTGTGCGGTCCAATGAGCGTTGAGGCTCATGGAGGATATCGTTATGTTCTCACTCTCACTGATGACTTAAGTAGATATGGGTATGTCTACTTGATGAAACACAAGTCTGAGACCTCTGAAAAGTTCAAGGAATTTCAGAATGAGGTAGAGAATCAACGTGACCGAAAAATAAAGTTCTTACGATCAGATCATGGAGGAGAATATTTAAGTCACGAATTTGGTACGCACTTGAGGAAATGTGGAATCAATTCACAACTCACGCCGCCTCGAACACCTCAGCGCAACGGTGTGTCCGAACGTCGTAATCGCACTTTATTGGATATGGTGCGGTCTATGATGTCTCTTACCGATTTACCGCTATCATTTTGGGGATACGCTCTAGAGACAGCTACATTCACATTAAATAGGGCACCATCTAAATCCGTTGAGACGACACCATATGAATTATGGTTTGGGAAGAAACCTAAGCTGTCGTTTCTAAAAGTTTGGGGATGCGATGCTTATGTCAAGAAACTTCAACCTGAAAAGCTCGAACCCAAGTCGGAAAAATGCGTCTTCATAGGATACCCCAAGGAAACCATTGGGTATACCTTCTACCTTAGATCCGAAGGCAAGATCTTTGTTGCCAAGAACGGATCCTTTCTAGAGAAAGAGTTTCTCTCGAAAGGAGTAAGTGGGAGGAAAGTAGAACTCGATGAATTACTACCTCTTGAACCGGAAAGTGGTGCAGCTCAGGAAAGTATTCCTATGGTGCCCACACCGACTGGAGAGGAAATTAATGATGATGATCAAGGTACTTCAGATCAAGTTCCTACTAAACTTCGTAGGTCCACAAGGACACGTTCCACACCAGAGTGGTATGGCAACCCTGTCCTGGAAATCATGTTGTTAGACAACGGTGAACCTTCGAACTATGAAGAAGCGATGGCGTGCCCAGATTCCAACAAATGGCTTGAAGCCATGCAATCCGAGATAGGGTCCATGTATAAAAACAAAGTATGGACTTTGACAGACTTGCCCGATGATCGGCGAGCGATAGAAAACAAATGGATCTTTAAGAAAAAGACGAACGCGGATGGTAATGTTACCATCTATAAAGCTCGACTTGTCGCTAAGGGTTATCGGCAAGTTCATGGGGTTGACTATGATGAGACTTTCTCTCCCGTAGCGAAGCTGAAGTCCGTCCGAATCATGTTAGCAATTGCCGCATACTATGATTATGAGATATCGCAGATGGACATCAGAACGGCATTCCTTAATGGCTATCTTAAGGAAGAACTGTATATGATGCGGCCGGAAGGTTTTATCGACCCTAAGAATGCTAACAAGGTATGCAAGCTCCAGCAATCCATTTATGGGCTGGTGCAAGCATCTCAGACTTGGAACATTCGCTTTGATGAGATGATCAAAGCGTTTGGGTTTATGCAGACTTATGGAGAAGCCTGCGTTTACAAGAAAGTGAGTGGGAGCTCTGTAGCATTTCTCATATTATATGTAGATGACATACTTTTGATGGGAAATGATATAGAACTTTTGGACAACATTAAGGCCTACTTGAATAAGTATTTTTCAATGAAGGACCTTGGAGAAGCTGCTTACATATTAGGCATCAAGATCTATAGGGATAGGTCGAGACACCTCATAGGTCTTTCACAAAGCACATACCTTGATAAGATATTGAAGAAGTTTAATATGGATCAGTCCAAGAAAGGGTTCTTGCCTGTATTGCAAGGTGTGAGATTGAGCTAGCTCAATGCCCAACCACGGCAGAAGATATAGAAGAGATGAGTGTCATCCCCTATGCCTCAACCATAGGGTCTATTATGTATGCCACGCTGTGTACCAGACCTAATGTAAGCCTTGCCGTAAGTTTGGTAGGAAAGTACCAAAGTAATCCCGGCAAGGAACACTGGACAGCGGTCAAGAATATCCTGAAGTGCCTAAAAAGGACTAAGGATATGTTTCTCGTTTATGGAGGTGACGAAGAGCTCGTCGTAAAGGGTTACGTCGACGCTAGTTTCAACATAGATCTGGATGACTCTAAGTCGCAAACCGGATACGTGTATATGTTGAATGGTGGAGCAGTAAGCTGGTGCATCTGCAAGCAGAGCGTCATGGCGGGATCTACATGTGAAGCGGAGTACATGGAAGCCTCGGAGGTAGCGCATGAAGCAATATGGATGAAGGAGTTCATCACTGACCTAGGAGTCATACCCAATGCGTCGGGGCCGATCACTTTCTTATGTGACAACACTGGAGCTATTGCCCTTGCCAAGGAGCCCAGGTTTCATAAGAAGACCAGGAACATCAAGCGTCGTTTCAACTCCATCCGTGAAAATGTTAAAGATGGAGACATAGATTTTTGCAAAGTGCATACGGATCTGAATGTCACAGATCCGTTAACTAAACCTCTTCCGCGAGCAAAACATGATCAACACCAGAACTCTATGGATGTTCGATTCATCACAATGTAACTAGATTATTGACTCAAGTGCAAGTGGGAGACTGTTGGAAATATGCCCTAGAGGCAATAATAAAAGATTATTATTATATTTCCTTGTTCATGATAATCATCTGTTATTCATGCTATAATTGTGTTATCCGGAAATCGTAATACATGTGTGAATACATAGACCACAACATGTCCCTAGTAAACCTCTAGTTGACTAGCTCGTTGATCAACTGATAGTCATGGTTTCCTGACTATGGACATTGGATGTCGTTGATAACGGGATCACATCATTAGGAGAATGATGTGATGGACAAGACCCAATCCTAAGCATAGCTCAAAGATCATGTAGTTCGTTTAGCTAGAGCTTTTCCAAATGTCAAGTATCATTTCCTTAGACCATGAGATTGTGCAACTCCCGGATACCGTAGGAGTGCTTTGGGTGTGCCAAATGTCACAACGTAACTGGGTGACTATAAAGGTGCACTACGGGTATCTCCGAATGTGTCTGTTGGGTTGGCACGAATCGAGACTGGGATTTGTCACTCCGTATGACGGAGAGGTATCTCTGGACCCACTCGGTATAGCATCATCATAATGATCTCAATGTGAACAAGTGTCTGGTCACGGGATCATGCATTACGGTACGAGTAAAGTGACTTGCCGGTAACGAGATTAAACGAGGTATTGGGATACCGACGATCGAGTCTCGGGCAAGTAACGTACCGATTGACAAAGGGAATTGTATACAGGGTTGATTGAATCCTCAACATCGTGGTTCATCCGATGAGTTCATCGAGGAGCATGTGGGAGCCAACATGGGTATCCAGATCCCGCTCTTGGTTATTGACCGGAGAGTCGTCTCGGTCATGTCTACGTGTCTCCCGAACCCGTAGGGTCTACACACTTAAGGTTCGGTGACGCTAGGGTTGAAGAGATATGAGTATGCAGTAAACTGAAAGTTTTTCGGAGTCTCGGATGAGATCCTGGACGTCACGATGCGTTCGAGAATGGTCCGGAGGTAAAGAATTATATATAGGAAGTCAGGTTTCGGCCATCGGGAAAGTTTCAGGGGTCACCAGTATTGTACCGGGACCACCGGAAGGGTCTCGGGAGTCCACGGGGTCGGGCCACCTATCTCGGAGGGCCCCATGGGCTGAAGTGGGAGGGTAACCAGCCCTTGGTGGGCTGGTGCGCCCCCCCTTGGGCCCCCCTGCGCCTAGGGTTGGCAAACCCTAGGGATGGGGGCGCCTCCACCTGGCTTGGGGGGCAAGCCACCCCCTTGGCTGCCGCCCCCCCTTGGAGATCCCATCTCCTAGGGCCGGCTCCCCCCCTAGGGGCCCTATATAAAGAGGGGGGAGGGAGGGCAGCCGCACCCATGCTCTTGGCGCCTCCCTCTCGCAGACGCTTGGCGAAGCCCTGCCAAGATCGCTGCTGCATCCACCACCACGCTGTCGTGCTGCTGGATCTTCATCAACCTCTCCTTCCCCCTTGCTGGATCAAGAAGGAGGAGACGTCTCCCTAACCGTACGTGTGTTGGACGCGGAGGTGCCGTCCGTTCGGCACTAGGATCTCCGGTGATTTGGATCACGACGAGTACGACTCCCTCAACCCCGTTCTCTTGAACGCTTCTGCTCTCGATCTACAAGGGTATGTAGATGCACTCCTCTCTCTCGTTGCTAGATGAACTCACAGATTGATCTTGGTGAAACCGTAGGAAAATTTTTATTTTCTGCAACATTCCCCAACAGGGGGTATCCGGACAGCCGGACGATATACATCGTCCGGACTATATACATCGTCCGGACTATAGAAGCATCAAGTTACAAGATTCAGGACTTCGGCTTGTGTCCGGATGGGACTCTCCTTTGCGTGGAAGACAAGCTTGGCGATCCGAATATTATGTTTCCTTCCTTGTAACCGACTCCATGTAAACCCTAGCTCTCCGGTGTCTATATAAATCGGAGAGCATGGTCCTTAGAAGGCCGATCACAATTACAATCATACCATCATAGGCTAGCTCTTAGGGTTTAGCCTCTACGATCTCGTGGTAGATCTACTCTTGTATTCCACATATCTTCAATATTAATCAAGCAAGAAGTAGGGTTTTACCTCCATCGAGAGGGCCCGAACCTAGGTAAACATTGTGCCCCTTGCTTCCTGTTACCATCATCCTAAGACACACAGATCGGGACCCCCTACCCGAGATCCACCGGTTTTGACACCGATAGCTGCTCCAGGAGCAACCGCGGACGTTATGAACATCTGGCAGAGCAAAGCTGATGACTACTCGATAATTCAGTGTGCCATGCTTTACGGCTTAGAATCGGGACTTCAAATACGTTTCGAACGTCATGGATCATATGAGATGTTACAAGAGTTGAAGGTAATATTTCGAGCAAATGACCGAGTTGTGAGATATGAAGTCTCCAACAAGTTCTATAGCTGCAAAGTGGAGGAGAATAGTTCTGTCAGTGAACACATACTTAGAATGTCTAGGTACCATAACCACTTGACTCGGTTGGGAGTTAATCTTCCTGATGATAGTGTCATTGATAGAGTTCTTCAATCACTGCCACCAAGCTATAAAGGCTTCGTGATGAACTATAATATGCAAGGGATGACGAAAACAATTCCCGAGCTCTTCGCAATGCTAAAGGCTGCGAATATAGAAATCAAGAAGTAGCATCAAGTGTCGATGGTTAACAAGACCACTAGTTTCAAGAAAAAGGGCACAGGGAAGAAGGGGAACTTCAAGAAGAATAGCAAGCAAATTGCTACTCCCAGGAAGAAGCCCAAGTTTGGACCTAAGCCTGAAACTGAGTGCTTCTACTGCAAAAGGGACTAGTCACTGGAAGCAGAACTGCCCCAAGTATTTGGCGAATAAGAAGGACAGAAAAGTGAAAGGTATATTTGATATACATGTTATTGATGTGTACCTTACTAATGCTTGTAGTAGTGCCTGGGTATTTGATACTGGTTCTGTTGCTCATATTTGCAACTCGAAACAGGGGCTACTGATTAAACGAAGATTGGCTAAGGACGAGGTGACGATGCACGTCGGAAATGGTTCCAAGGTCGATGTGATCGCCGTCGGCACGCTACCTCTACATCTACCTTTGGGATTAGTTTTAGACCTGAATAATTGTTATTTGGTGCCAGCATTAAGCATGAACATCATATCAAAAGTACTGCAGAGTTATATTACATCATTTGTTGCTGCGGTTCTAACTAAAGATATGAATTGTCTTGGTCATGAACCTGCAGCGGCAACAAGAAACGGGGCACCTAGTCCCGACGCTGGCCCTCCAACCTCTGGATTCCGCCGGCGCGGCTGATGATGGGCTCGATGCGCTCCTCGAGCACCGTGAGGTCCGCATCTCCCAGCAAGCTGTCTAGCGCGGCGTCAAAGTCGAGGCTGGGGTTCTGGTACGCCAGTTTGGTGAGAACCTTCATCATGGCGCCCCGGCAAAGCGTCCGGGTCTCGTCGGCCAGGGAGCTCGCCCGATTGGAGTGGAGCCGCTCCAGAGCCCCAAGAACACTCTCAAAGAACATGGCCAGATTAGAGTTGGGGCTCATGTTCCGCTCCGGGGCGTACCTCACGTCCGACATCTTCATGTCGGCCAGTTGCTTGGTGATCCTGTTGGCAACATCGGCAAGGCGACTGATCCAGAGTTTCTCGCCCTTCATGTGGTCTTCGAGATTGGCGGCCTCGCTTGCTCGTAGCTGCATCTCCTCCGCTAGGCGCCGGGTCAGGATCCCTTCCCAGGATTGGGCCTCCGAAAGCGCCCCCTCAAGGCCCTCCAGCTTGAGCTTCAGGTCCTTGATGGCATCGTTGGCCGTGGAGAGCTGCTCAGCCTTGTCGAGGACTATGGTATCCGCCTCGACCAGGGCCTCGTTGAGCGTGTTCTTCTCCGAGGACACCTACATGTTCTGTCTCTTCAGGCCATCCCGCTCTGCCTCTAGTTCCTTCACCTTGTCGCCATGGGCCAGAGCTTGAGCATCGAGCGCTTCTTTGTTCCTCTGCTCCAGCTCGCGAGTCCGCTCTGCGGCAAGCCTCACGACCTCCTCATCCTTGCTGCAGAGAGTGGCGGCAAGCACCGCCTCACGGGCGGCGAGGTCCTCTTCCTAAGAATTCAGCTTGGCCTGGTGCTGGGACCAAGCGGCCTCGGCCTTGGAGGCCTCCTCCCTCGCCACTTCCTGGGATTTCTCGATGTCGGCCTGCTTCAGGAGAAGCGCCAGTTCACGCTTTGATAGCTGGCCTTGGGCGGCCTTTAGCTCCTCGTGGTCCTGGCGAAACCAAGCCTGCGCCTCGGCGATGTGCTCCTCAAGGTCTATTTCCACCTTGTGCACCACTGCCTCCTTGGACTTCGCCTTGTCCAGACAGGTGCGGTGGAGCGCCTGAAGCTTGTTGAAGCTGGCACTCATGTCCTGGAGGATCCGCTCCTCTTGAGTACCGCCATCAGCGCTCGACTCGTCGACGACCTCAAGCCCAGCGGTGGCGAGCACTTCATCATCAAATACCTCTCCCTCGGAGGGCGCTCCGGTGCTCGCTGTCCCAGGAAGAAGGACGAACAGGTCGTCGCCCACCTTCAAATACTTGCCTGAGCTAGAGGCACTCGAGGAGGAGGGTTGGTCATCGACCATCCCCTTCCCAGCAGCGGCCTTCCCGGCCTCCCCGGCAGGCCCCTTGCTGGCATCCTCTGCAGCACCCTTGCCAGCCTCCTCAGCAGCACCCTTGTCGGCCTCCTCAGCGGCGCCATTGCCGGCCTCCTTGGCGGCATCCTCGGCATCATTGGCGGCTTCCTCGGCAGCAATCTGGTGGCCTCAGCCTTGACATCCTTGGCGACCTCCGTAATCTTGATGTTGATGCCCTCCTGGCCCGTCAAGGGAGGATCTACATGCCAGGAAGGAGAATGAGGCAAGGCCAAGATCGAGGTTCAAAAAAAAGAGAAGAGAAAGAAGAAAAGAAGGAAGGGAAAGGTAGATGACTCACCCATGCCGGGCTGAGAAGATGTGCCCCCCTCCCAGCCAACATATGTTGTTGGGACAGAGCCGCCAGCGCCCAAGTCTACCTTCTCCTCCGTACACATGGGCTCGGTATCTGGCGCCCTTGCCGGGGACGCCCCTCGGGGGGTGTGGTCAATGGGGGCAGCGTGGTGGGGGAGGACCTTGGTGGATCCTCCTGCTACCGTTCTTCTCCTTCAAACCGCGGCAAGGTCAACGAGAAGAGAATCGGGCCCCAGCAGGCGTTGACAAAGGGTGGATGGTGAACTTACGCTGGGGGCTGAGATGGGGGCTGTGCCGCAGGCTGTTGTCCAGGCTGCTCACCACCACCAGCGGCGTGCTTGAGGTGCCCGCTGGGGGCTGGCTGCCCACCGAGGCCTTGGCCCTCTTCCTCGCCCGCTGGGCTAACGTCTCCATGTCCCTGCCAAGACAAAGACAAGTCAAGATAAGAAACACAGCTGGAAAGGACAGGAATGACGAGGGACAGGATGCTTACTCGTCCTCCGTCTCCTCGTCTGTTGCTTTCCTTTTCCTCCTCGGGCTGAGGGACGAGAAGTAAAAGGCGATGTCCATGTTAGCGCTTGCCGGAGGAGGAGAAGGTGATGGAGTCCGGTAGGGTTTGGATGAAGAAGAAGCAGCCGCCTTCTTCTTCGCAACAGCGGCCTTCTTCTTCGCCACCCCTCATCACGCGCGCGGTTCCCGCCGGCGCCACTTGCCACGGCTCGCCCCTGCCGTGTCGGATCGGCTCGCCAGAGCTGGCCCGGTGCAGGGTGCGTCCTCTCTTCGTGGCCGAGGGGTCGCCGGCCTCGGCCTCCTCCTCGGACGATTCCTCAACCGCGTCCCCGGCAAGGGGGGCTTCAGTGTTGTCGCCGCCTCCTTGGCAGCTTTCACCCACTGGGCAAGTTCTCTCTCCTTTGCGGTGACGGCGGCCTCATTCTCCACGCCACCGGCATCGCCGGCCAACCTGGCAAGCTCCGCCTCCGCCGTCCTGGGTGGTGTCCTAGATGAGCAGCGGCTCATCATGAGCAAGTTCTTCGACTAGGTTGTTGAAGAATTCCACCACCTGGTGTGCCGGGGGCTCGACCCAGGATGGGTCAAGACCATTCGCATTGAAGACCGGCATCATAGCAAGGATGTCAGCCCGCCTGGTGTTGTTTCTCAGTGGGATCATTCACGACGGCAGCCCAAACAAGGGCCCCTTGATGGCCTTGCCGGATTTCGCGGCTTTGCCAGTCCTCTCCACCTTGCCGTCAGCAAGCACGTCTAGAAGAGTCGCAGATAGTACCAGGAGTGCCCCATCACCGTGAGGTTGTGCTTCAGGCCAGTGCGGAGCCTCATGATGTTGGCCGCGTTCCTGAAATCCCAGGCGGGCCTCCCCTTTTGTGCAGCTAAGCAATTCAGCGACGGATGAAATCTGCCGCAATCATCTCAAGGGTGAGCCCGGCCTTAGTGAGGCAGTGGATCCTGGTGGCGGTGATCGAGAACTTCGCGTAGTCAGCATCGAGGTTGCCCCAGGTTGCATTGCGGATCAGCGGCTCCTGACAAGCACCCCGGTAGAACTCCGGTGGGTCCTTCTCCGAAATCCAGCACCACAGGCCCCGCCACTCATCCCACCTCTCCTCACGGCACCCTCTGGGTATGCGCCTGTTTCCTAGGTCCTCAGGATCCAGGCGATGCTCCCAGAAAGGGCACCCCCAGGTTGGACGCAGGGGTAGAAGTAGTGGCAGAAAAGTGTCGTGCTGGGAACCACCCCGGCGAAGCCCTCGCAGAGGTGGGCGAAGCACGCCAAGCACGCCATGGCGTTCGGCGTGAGGTCCAACAGGTGGGAGCCAAAAGTGCGCATGATATCATTGAAGAAATCGGAAAAGGGGGTGCAGAGACCGCAGTAGAAGAAGTTGACGAAGAATGGTTACCGTTTTGGGCCACCCTTGTTGCAATCCGTAGGGAGGGCGCGCGTGGCAGGATGCGCTGTCGTCTCCGCCCCCCATAAGGGCTTGAAGTTTTCCTTGAGCTCGAAGACATTGACCGACGACGGGACGAAATAGGCGGACTGCGCCCGCTACGCCACCGCCTCGCTCTCCGGCATCTCCTTCTCCTTCGTATCCTTGGCTGCGCCCTTGCCCTTGCCAGATTTGGGCGCCATGGCGGCTGGGGAGGGGGCGAGGGATCAAGGGCGGGGGGGAGCGGCGGCGGTGAGCAGGAGCTTGAGGAAGAAGAAGAAGATGGGGACGACAATGCCAAGATGGGGGAAAGCACAAGAGGTAAATTAGTTGTGCGCCCACGGTTATTCCTTTTTATGGGGAAGACACGGGCCGCCTAATTTCCATTCATTGTGACATGACGCATGCCTGCAGCGACCGCCCCACGCATGCCCCCCAAGTCACGCACGATCCTCACGTCACGCATTCAACGCGGGTCGTGGGGAAGCGCAGCGGACCAAAAATTTATTGCCATAAAAACCGCCCCGCCTGCCCGCGCACCGTTTTCGGCCTAGCCCAATAACACGCCGCGCTTATGTGTGGCCCACGCCCTGGGGCTCCTGTTGGTGTACTAAAGCAGGGGCACTACTTTGTACCCCTTACTAAGTGCATGGGTAGTCAGAGTCGCGCCCACGACCACACTAAGCAAGGCAGGGGGAGGAGTTAAAGCCGCAGAACTGTCAGAAGCCACGCCAAGACCAGAAGGCCAAGAGGGCAAGGTGGTTCTCCCCAGCAAGATCCTTGCTGGGGCAGCCTCTGCGGCTCCGACAGGAGCCTTGCCGGGGCAACTTGCCTAGTCCCGCGCCAGCAAAGAGTGCCACCCTTGGAGCCTCAATGGTTCCAACGCCACCAACCAATCATGTTGGGGCCAAGGCTCGGGAGGCGCCTCCATGATGGCATCCAGATCTTTGTGAAGACAAATCATCACGCAGTGTCAGATGAGGATTAGAAGACGACGAGCCTCAGTAGAGTCCTTGCCAAGGAAATCCACAAGACCCCCGGCAAGACCCTTGCCGGGGACGACCACGACACCATGGCAAGACCCTTGCCGGGGCCCCGGCAAGGCCCTTGCCGAGGGCGTCCGTGGGGCCACAACCAGGCCCACGCCCGCCAAGTTACCACCACCGCTCCCATGCAGTTGCCTGCCCACCAGCCAGGCAAGCGCCTGCGTGTCAACAGGAGGCCTCAAGGCCAACTCAGCGATGCCTACATGGTGGCATGCAAATCTTCGTGAAGACCTTTCCACCGTGCCACCTCAGCTTCCTGCCAGCTTACATGGCACCATGCACCCCGCTGGCCTGGACGTGTGTCGGGGCAGGGTGGAGCGGCGACGGATGGGATGGGGGTTAATTTCCATCCTCGATAAAGTGAGGGACATCTAAGGGGGCGCATTAAATGCATCTTGTCCCGTATGGCTAGAGATAAGCTTAGCCATAGTACCCCGATGCCACCTCCTGTGTGCCACTGTGGCGATCCCCTTGACTATGAAAGGAGGCCCGAGACATCCGGGAGAAGGATTCGGACCCTTGGACAAGTTACGCCCATGGTAGCTATCTCAAGAACCCTAAGAACACTCAGATATACACTAAAGCAGGACTAGGGTGTTATGCTTCCTCGCGGTCAGAACCTGGGTAACCGACCCGTGTTCTTGTGCTGATTGCCAATCCTGCTCTCCTCACGACCCCGCGCCCGCAACCATAGTAGGGATTCTTGTGATCCCATAGGTGTCGTTTCCACCGACATTGTCTGTCGGCTTATAATCTGCCGGGTCGCCATATGCCGGCTTATAATCTGTCGGGTCACCATCTGTCGGCTTATAATCTGTCGGGTCACCAATGAAACACCAAGTCCCTGCCGGGTCATATCTCCAGCCGGTTCATACCACGGGGTATATCCCCAATAGGATCCATGTATGAAAAAAAGTGTGGACTTTGGTGGACTTACCCGATGATCGGCAAGACATAGAAAATATATGGATCTTCAAGAAGAAGACTAACACTGACGGTAATGTTACTGTCTACAAAGCTCGACTTGTTGCGAAAGGTTTTCGACAAGTTCAAAGAGTTGACTACGATGAGACCTTCTCACCTGTAGCGATGCTTAAGTCTGTCCGAATCATGTTAGCAATTGCTGCATTTTATGATTATGAAATTTGGCAAATGGACGTCAAAACTACATTCCTTAATGGATTTCTTAAAGAAGAGTTGTATATGATGCAACCAGAAGGTTTTGTCGATCCAAAGGGTGCTAACAAAGTGTCCAAGCTCCAGTGATCCATTTGTGGACTGGTGCAAGCCTCTCGGAGTTGGAATATACGCTTTGATAACGTGATCAAAACATATGGTTTTATATAGACTTTTGGAGAAGCCTGTATTTACAAGAAAGTGAGTGGGAGCTATGCGGCATTTATAATATTATATGTGGATGACATATTGTTGATTGGGAATAATACAGAATTTTTGGATAGCATAAAAGGATACTTGAATAAGAAGTTTTCAATGAAAGACCTCGGTGAAGTTGCTTACATATTGGGCATCGAGATCTATAGAGATAGATCAAGACGCTTAATTTGACCTTCACAAAGAACATACCTTGATAAAGTTTTGAATAAGTTCAAAATGGATCAGTCAAAGAAAGGGTTCTTGCCTGTGTTACAAGGTGTGAAGTTGAGTCAGACTCAATGCCCGACCACTGTAGAAGATAGAGATAAAATGAAAGCATTCCCTATGCTTCAGCCATAGGTTCTATCATGTATGCAATGATGTGTACCAGACCTGATGTGTGCCTTGCTATAAGTATAGCAGGGAGGTACCAAAGTAATCCAGGAGTGGATCACTGGACAGCGGTCAAGAATATCCCAAAATACCTGAAAAGGACTAAGGATATATTTCTCGTTTATGGAGGTGACAAAGAGCTTGTCGTAAATGGTTACATTGATGCAAGCTTTGACACTGATTCGGATGACTCTAAGTCGCAATCCGGATACGTATTTATATTGAATGGTGGAGCTGTCAGTTGGTGCAACTCCAAGAAGAGCATCACGGCGGGATCTACGTGTGAAGCGGAGTACATAGCTGCTTTGGAAGTAGCAAATGAAGGAGTCTGGATGAAGGAGTTCATATCCGATCTAGGTGTAATACCTAGTGCATCGGGTCCAATGAAAATCTTTTGTGATATTACTGGAGCAATTGTCTTGGCAAAGTAATCCAGATTTCACAAGAGAACCAAACACATCAAGAGACGCTTCAAATACATCCGCCATCAAGTCGCAGAGGGAGACATAGAGATTTCCAAGATACATATGGATCTAAATGTTACAGACCCATTGACTAAGCCTCTTCCATGAGCAAAACATGATCAGCACCAAGACTCCATGGGTGTTAGAACCATTACTTTGTAATCTAGATTATTGACTCTAGTGCAAGTAGCAGACCGAAGGAAATATGCCCTAGAGGCAATAATAAAGTTGATTTATATTTTCTTACACCATGATAAATGTTTATTATTAATGCTAGGATTGTATTAATCGGAAACATGGTACATGTGTGAATACATAGACAAAACATAGTGTCCCTAGTATGCCTCTACTTGACTAGCTCATTAATCAAAGATCGTTATGTTTCCTAACCATGGACATGTGTTGTCATTTGATGAACGGGATCACATCATTAGAGAATGATGTGATGGACAAGACCCATCTGTTAGCTTAGCATTATTATCATTACAGTTTTATTGCTATTTTTTTCTTCATGACTTATACATGTTCCTCTGACTATGAGATTATGCAACTCCCGAATACCGGAGGAACACCTTGTGTGCTATCAAACATCACAACTTAACTGCGTGATTATAAAGATGCTCTACAGGTGTCTCCGAAGGTGTTTGTTGGGTTGGCATAGATCAAGATTAGGATTTGTCACTCCGTGTATCGGAGAGGTATCTCTGGGCCCTCTCAATAATGCTCATCACTATAAGCCTTGCAAGAAATGTGACTAATGAGTTGTTTATGGGATGAAGCATTACGGAATGTGTAAAGAGACTTGCCGGTAACGATATTGAACAAGGTATGATGATACCAACGATCAAATCTCGGGCAAGTAACATACTGATGACAAAGGGAACAACGTATGTTGTTGTGCGGTTTGACCGATAAAGATCTTCGTAGAATATGTAGGAGACAATATGAGCACCCAGGTTCCGCTATTGGTTATTGATCGGAGGTGTGTCTCAATCATGTCTACATAGTTCTCGAACCCATAGAGTCTGCACGCTTAACGTGCAATGACAATTTGTATTAAGAGTTATGTGTTTATGATGACCGAAGTTTGTTCGGAGTCTCGGATGAAAACACGGACATGACGAGGAGTCTCGAAATGATCGAGACATAAAGATTGATATATTGGAAGGTTATGTTTGGAAACCAGAAAGGTTTCAGATAGGTTCATCCATTTTCCGGAGTACCGGGAGGTTACCAGAACCCCCCAGGAGAGTATTGGTCCTTACTGGAAAGAGGAGGCCGGCGGCCAGGAGGTGGCGCGCGCCCCTCCTAGACAAACCGAATTGGACTAGGGGAGGGGGCGCCCCACCCCCTTTCCTTCTCCCTCTCTTTTTCCCTTCCCCCTTCTCCTACTCCCGAAAGGAAAGGGGAATCCTACTAGGACTAGGGAGTCCTAGTAGGACTCCCCACACTTGGCGCGCCCCCTAGGCCGACCCCTCCTCCCCTCCTCCTTTATATACGGGTGCGGGGAGCACCCAAAAACACATAAGTAATTCTCTTTGTCATGTGCGGTGCCCCCCTCCATAGTTTACCACCTCGGTCATAGCGTCATAGTGCTTAGGCGAAGGCCCACATGAATCACATCATCAAAACCATTGCCCCGCTCTCGTGCTAACGGAACTCTCCCTCGACCCTCTACTGGATCAAGATTTCAATGGACGTCATCAAGCTGAACGTGTGCCGAACACGGAGGTGCCGTACGTTCGGTACTTGGATCGGTTTGATTATGAAGACGTTCGACTACATCAACCACGTTAACTAACGCTTCCACTTTCGGTCTACGAGGGTACGTGGACACACTCTTCCCCTCTCGTTGCTATGCATCTCGTAGATAGATCTTGCATGATCGTAGGAATTTTCTTTTTGAAATTTCATGCTACGTTCCCCAACAATTTGATGTTTGGGGATTTGATTTCATGGTACCTTTTCCTTCCTCTAATGGGTATACTCATATTTTGGTTGGTGTTGATTATGTTACTAAGTGGGTAGAAGCTATTCCAACTAGTAGTGCTGATCACAACACCTCTATTAAAATGCTTAAGGAAGTTATTTTCCCAAGGTTTGGAGTCCCTGATATTTAATGACTAATGGTGGTTCACACTTTATTCAAGGTGCTTTCTGTAAAATGCTTGCTAAGTACGATGTTAAACATATAATTGCATCACCCTATCATCCTCAGTCTAGTGGTCAAGTTGAACTTAATAATAGGGAAATAAAACTAATTTTACAAAAGACTGTCAATAGGTCCCGAAAGAATTGGTCTAAGAAACTAGATGATGCACTTTGGGCTTATAGAACAGCATATAAAAACCCTATGGGTATGTCTCCTTACAAAATGGTTTATGGAAAAGCTTGTTATTTTCCTCTTGAGTTAGAACACAAAGCATATTGGGCAATTAAAGAACTCAACTATGATTTCAAACTTGCTGGTGAAAAGAGGTTGTTTGATATTAGCTCATTAGATGAATGGAGAACCCAAGCTTATGAAAATGCCAAGTTATTTAAAGAAAAGGTTAAAAGATGGCATGACAAAAGAATCCAAAAGCGTGAGTTCAAAGTTGGAGCATATGCTCTTTTGTACAACTCTTGTTTCAGATTCTTTGCAGGAAAACTTCTCTCCAAATGGGAAGGACCCTATGTTATCGAGGAGGTTTATCGATCTGGAGCTATCAAAATAAATAATGCCGGAGGTACTAACCCGAAGGTTGTTAATGGGCAACGAATAAAACATTATATCTCGGGTATGCCCATTAATGTTGAAAGCAATATTATCCAAACTATGACACCGAAAGAACACATAAAAGAAACCTTCCGAAACACTCCAGAATCATGAAAAAGAGGAGGCACGCGATACGGTAAGTAAACGGACTCCAAAAAATTCGCAAAAATATTTTTTGTCAGTTTTGGAATATTTAAAAAATTAGGAAAATAAGAAACTACCAGGAAGGTGACTGTCGGTGTCAAAACCGGCGGATCTCGGGTAGGGGGTCCCGAACAGTTCATCTAAGGTCTATGGTAACAGGAGGCGGGGGACACGATGTTTACCTAGGTTTGGACCCTCTCTATGGAGGTAATACCCTACTTCCTGCTTGATTGATCTTGATGAATATGAGTATTACAAGAGTTGATCTACCACGAGATCGTAATGGCTAAACACTAGAACTCTAGCCTGTATGATTATGATTCTTTCTCTACGGGCTAAGCCCTCCGGTTTATATAGACACCGGAGGGGACTAGGGTTGTACAAAGTCGGTTATAGAGAAAGGAATCTTCATTATCCATACGCCAAGCTTGCCTTCCACGCCAAGGAGAGTCCCATCCGGAGAGATCGTGTCCCCTTATTAAGGGATTCTCATCAGTACGGGTGTGGGTAATCCCGCCGTATCGTTTGCACGACCCTTGGGGATAAGCGGGTTTTTAGGGCGAGTGAGGAGGCGCTTGATATTCACTACCTTTATAAAGATATAAGGATTCACCTCTTTCACCCATGCCTTCTTTCTCTCTGCTTCCCCCATTCTCGAGCTCCAGCGCCCAAGATCTCATCATTTCCGCCCCAAGAAAGCACTCCAGCCATGTTCGGATCCGGAGCACAGGGCAAGTGGATGGTCTCCTCTGTCACGGAGAAGGACATTACAAACCTCCGGGAGGCCGGTTATCTGCCAAGGAAATCATACACCGACTTCTGGCCGAGGGACAGATTGTCCCCACTCCAGAGCCCCACGAGAGGGTAGTATTCCTATCTCACTTTGTCCACGGGCTGGGATTTCCTATCCACCCGTTCGTCCGCAGACTCATGTTCTACTACGGGCTGGATTTCCATGATCTAGTCCCAAATTCTTTCCTCAACATCTCAGCATTCGTTGTCGTGTGCGAGGCTTTCCTCCGCATCCCACCCCACTTCGGATTGTGGCTAAAGATCTTCAATGTGAAGCCGAAGGTGGTGGGTGGCCAACACGCAGAGTGCGGAGGCGCCATGCTGAGCAAGATGCCCAATGTCACATGGCCAATAGGTACTTTTGTGGAGACCGTCAAAGGGTGGCAACAACAATGGTTTTATGCCACAGAGCCGCGCAATACCACCTGGGCCGTGGCTCCCGAATTCCGGTCCGGACCCCCAATGCGGCGCACCTCCTGGCCAAAGAAAGGCCTGGACAGGTCTTTGTTAAACGAGCTGGCAGCGCTTTAAACGCGCATCAAGCGCATGGTGGACAAGAACGTCAAGCTTGTCAACGTGATCCAGGTGATGTTAGTTCGCCGGATCCTTCCATGCCAAAGCCGGACTAGCCATTTGTGGGAGTTCGATCCGGCCAAGCACCAGACCCTGCTACAGTTCTTCGGTACTACACACAAAGACATCTGGAAGGTGCTTTTCAAGTATAGCAAGACGTGGCCGGACACGGCCGAGGACCACGGGCACAACTTGGCCCATCCCGCTAGTCCGGTAAGTTTTTACATGTTTTCAAGGTATATCCTTTACTTGCATATTTGAGGAAGAAGCCTAAGCCTCCCTACTGATTCTTTCAGGGCTGGACAAAGAAGGCGGAGCGGATTCACTGTCCGGCTCCACTGCCCGAAGACCCATCAATTCCACTTCTAACGAAGATGCTGGTTCCGGCGCCCTATCAAGCGCCGGAGAAGAAGGCCAAGAAGAAGGCCTAGGGGACCAGAGGTGACCCCCGTCATAAGGGCGCTTCGGACGTTACGTCCATAGATGCCGAGACTCATTCCTCCGACGCCAAGGACGACAAGGAAGAGGAGGAAGAAGAAAGCAATGCCACTGAGGGGGGAAGAAAGAAGAGGGCGGCCTCCATGCGTCTGGAGGACGAAGCATCCAAGAAGGGGAAGGCGTCCCTCCCGGACAGCTCCACAGTGGGCTCCGACGGCAGCTCAGAATGGCGCCCCTGGGATAAGCCCCCGGCTACATCGTAAGTACTCGAAGGTGCACTCATATATCTAGCCTTTTCCTTTCATGGTTTTAATATGTCAAACCATGCGCTGCAGTCCGGCCCGCTCCGTCCTCCAGCGGTCCTCATCAACGGGGAATTCGCTAGACCCGAAGGCGATGGACAGCGGGTCCCTTCGGACGGCCTCCTTGAGGGAGTCCTGGATTAGGGGGTATCCGGACAGCCGAACTATATACTTTGGCCGGACTGTTGGACTATGAAGATACGAGATTCAAGACTTCGTCCCGTGTCCAGATGGGACTCTCCTTTGCGTTGAAGGCAAGCTTGGCGATTCGGATGTTAGATCTCCTTCTCTGTAAACCGACTATGTGTAACCCTAGCCTCCCCGTTGTCTATATAAACCGGAGGGTTTAGTCCGTAGGACAAGAACAATCATAATCATAGGCTAGCCCCTAGGGTTAGCCTCTACGATCTCATGGTAGATCAACTCTTGTAATACTCATATCATCAAGATCAATCAAGCAGGAAGTAGGGTATTACCTCCATTGAGAGGGCCCGAACCTGGATAAAACATCGTGTCCCCTGCCTCCTGTTACCATTAGCCTTAGACGCACAGTTCGGGACCCCCTACCCGAGATCCGCCGGTTTTGACACCGAGATTGGTGATTTCATTGAGAGTTCCTCTGTGTTGTCGCTATCAGGCTCGATGGCTCCTTCAATCAACAACAACGCGGTCCAGGGTGAAACTTTTCTCCCCGGACAGATCTTCGTGTTCGGCAGCTTCGCACTGCGGGCCAATTCGCTTGGCCATCTGGAGCAGATCGACAGCTACGCCCCTGGCCACCGGGTCAGGTTTGGAATCTTGAATTACACGGACGACATTCATGGAGGCTTGATCTTCGACGAATTCGGGCCTGCACCAGGAGTGCCGAATGGTCACGACGGGCACGACTTGGATCTGTCATCGGACAGTATTCGGGATATCGCACCTGCAGTAGCCCCGGACCTAAATCCGAGGCAGAGCGCGTCATCCGAGGACGGGTGGATGGACCCTGCCACGGAGGCCACATACGCATCGGTGTTGGAGCCGAACACAGACTCCACCTCTAAGGAAATCTGTGCCATCGGACCCCCGGACTTGTTTCCGGCTGTAGGTCCCGGACCGCGTGCATTCGTGCACATCGAAGCTGATTGGGCACCAATCATGGAGTTCACTGCCACGGATATCTTTCAGCACCCACCCTTTGGTGACATGCTAAACTCTTTAAGGTCTCTCTCTTTTTCAGAATACTCTTGGCCAAACTATGTCCGGCTCGAGGGGGATTTGGACGACGAAGAAAATCGCCGACGAGGTGCTGGATCACGAATTTCCAGAGGGATTCAAACCCGTGAACATAGAGGCATACGATGGAACGACAGACCCTGGGGTATGGATTGAGGATTTTATCCTTCATATCCACATGGCTCGTGGGGATGACCTCCACGCCATCAAATATCTACCCCTCGAGTTGAAAGGGCCAGCTCGGCACTGGTTGAAAAGCCTCCCCGAAAATTCAATCGGAAGTTGGGAGGAACTTGAGGACACTTTCAAGGCCAATTTTAAAGGGATCTATGTCTGACCTCCGAACACAGACGATTTAAGTCACATAATACAACAACACAGAGAGTCAGGCCGTAAGCTTTGGAACATATTTCTCACCAAGAAGAATCAAATTGTCGATTGTTCGGATGCCGAAGCCCTTGCGGCCTTCAAGCACAGTATCCGAGACGAGTGGCTCGCCAGACACCTTGGCCAAGAAAATCCGAGGACAATGGCGGCCTAAACAAGCCTTATGACCCGCTTCTGTGTGGGTGAGGACAGCTGGTTGGCCCGTAGAGGCACCAGTGACCCAGGCACATCCAAAATTAGGGATGGCAACGGGAAGCCACGGCGCAATAAAAAGAAGCGTCGAAAAAGGAAGACAATCCGGACAGCACGGCGGTCAATGCCGGATTCAGGGGATCTCAACCCGGTCAGCAAAATAAGCCATTTAAAGGCAGCAAAGAAGGACCGTCCGGCCTGAACAAAGTCCTGGACAAATTGTGCCAAATTCATGGCACCCCCGAAAAACCTGCGAATCACACTCACAGAGAATGTTGGGTCTTCAAGCAGGCCAGCAAGTTAAATGCCGAACACAAGGGAAGAGAAACACCAAGTGAAGATGGGGATGAGCCTCGCCAGCCAAACACTGGGGGACAGAAAAAGTTCCCACCAGAAGTCAAAACAGTAAACATGATCTACGCGACTCACATACCAAAGAGAAGGCACAAACGCGTGCTCAGATATGTATACACTATAGAACCCATCGCCCCCAAATTCAACCCCTGGTCGGCCTGCCCGATCACCTTCGATCACAGGGACCACCCGACTAGTATTCGGCATGGAGGATCGGCTGCCTTGGTGCTCGACCCAATAATCGATGGATACCATCTCACTCACATCCTCATGGACGGCGGCAGTAGTCTTAATCTGATATATCAGGACACTATCCACAAGATGGGATAGACCCATCCAGAATCAGCCAAGTAACACCACCTTTAAAGGAGTGATACCAGGCGCTGAGGCCCGCTACAAGGGCTCCCTTGTATTAGAGGTGACTTTCGGTTCTCCCGACAACTTCAGAAGCAAAGAATTACTCTTCGACATCGCTCCCTTCTGAAGCGGTTATCATGCATTACTCAGAAGAACGGCCTTCGCTTGCTTCAACGCAGTACCGCACTACGCCTACCTTAAACTCAAGATGCCCGGTCCACGTGGTGTCATCATTGTTAGTGGAAATAGAGAGCATTCCCTACGTGCGGAATAGTATGTGGCGGCTCTAGTAGCCGGACACTAAGCGGCCTCTCTTATCAGACTGCATGATCGGTCGTTAATACCACGGACACGGTTAGACGAGTCCGGCGCACCACCATGGGTAACAGCCCAGATAAACCTGAGCTAGGTGCTATACATATTCCCCCATCAATGGAACCAGGGGCTGCAAACATGTAATAAAGCCCACAATTCGGCTTGACCTTACTAACATGCCAATGTTTCACATTTCTACTATCCAGTGAGAATAAACCAACTTCTCGCACGCTTACGCCATACTCTTTTGCATGAGTTTTCCTTTTTACAGGCACCATTCGTGTGACACCCTTCCAGGACACGGCACAACGGAGACAAAGGCGCAGACGTATAGCAGGGCCCCGCTCAAACGTTTCTCTTTAGATTAAGCCCCTGTGTAAACCTTTTTTACTGTCTCTTGTTGCTTGACATCCCACTAGTATTCAATACACCCACAGGGGATACTGGCGTTATTGGCATTTTGCCACGACCGGTTAATGCACGTACCTGGAAATACAGGGTTCATAATCAAGGGCGCTACCCAGCCCAGTATATGTTATAAAGTCTGAATACCTTCGGGAGTGTTCGGCGTCGCGAGTTTGGCCTTATATGCATCAGCTCCGAATCATGTCTTTGGTCAAATGTTGGGTTTGCCCGGCTCCTGGGTTTGCTGCCTTACGTTCCATTATATCGGCTAAGGCAGCCAAAGGAGAAGTACTATGATTGTGCCCTGGTTATTCCGGATGAGCACCTCAGTAGAGAAAGCCGAAAACTGACTGTCATGATACAGCGAGAGACTGGTCAACCACTTGAGGACTCATCGGAATCTTTGGGATTCCTCTGCATTAACAAAGGACCGTTTCATGGTCAGGTACATACGCGCCCGTATCCGGATGCACGCGAAGGTACCAGGGGCTATATAGTAGCCCCACCGTCAAACTCCTATGGCTAAGTGAAAGTGTTAAAGCTATATAGTCTGGTTGCCTAGTTCGACGTGCGCTCACCTCCTTAATGTACCAAGACGTTGGGTCAAGTGTGATTACGCACATTTTCGCGAACACCCCCGCATTATATGCGTGGGGGCTGAAGCCAACGACTGCTAACTTTCAGGATATATACATACTGCAAAACGGCCGCACAGGAGGCACTATAACACTTTCGGGCGAAAGTATAAACATAGACTTTATAATCAAAATAGAATTGTTTTTACAATTGAACAACTTGTCACTCGAACATGACATTCTTCGAGCAGTGAGCCTCTATTAAACGGGCACCTTCTGTGACCTGCTCAAAATAGTGCTCGGCTGGGTCCTGCCTTCCTGCCGGACTCTGGGTTGCAACGCCGGTAGCCTCCATATCCGCCCAATATGTCTTAACACGGGCAAGAGCCATCCGCGCACCCTCTATGCACTCCAACCTCCTCATGGCATTGATTCACGATACGGCGCCAATGAATTCTTGCACTAAACCAAAATAATTATCCGGCCTAGGTCCCTTCAGCCATAGATGGTCTATTACAGACCTCATCACTACTAGGGAAAGGCCTATACACAGAGGTATAGCAGTAGTGCCAGTTAAAATAGGGCGCTACTGCTAATTTGTAGTAGCGCGTTCATGCAAAGCGTGCTATAGCTCAAACTATAGTAGTAGCGCATGTTCGGAAACAAGGGCTACCACTATAATTTCCATCGTGTTGGCGGTAGGCCAGGAGTAGTAGTAGCGATTCCGAGCAAAGCGCGCTACCACTATGGTCATTGTTGCAGCGCGTTTCCTGCGTGCAGCGCTACTGCTAAGAAAGAAAAGAAAAATGAAAAAAAAAGAAAAATAAATGAAAATGATAGAAGTAGGGAACATAGAAATGAAAAAATGAAAATGTAAGGATAAACGGAAGAAATTACTGCTTCTTATAGTAGCAGCGTGTTTTTAGAAAACGCGCTATAGCTAACTTAGCTATAGCGCGTTTACGAAACAGCGCTACTGTAGTTCGACTTAACCACACGCGGGCTCAAAATTTTGCAAAGTCCTCTCGTTCCCCCCCCCCACTCCCCCGGCCCTGTTCCCCCAACTCCTCTGTCGCCGCCGCCGCCCACCCTCAACCTCAGCGCCGCCGCCTGCCGCCGCTCTCGACCTCACCGTCGCCGCCCTCGACCTCACCGCCGCCACCCGAGTCTGCCCAGCACTGTTGCCTCCCGATCCCGAGCCCGCCCTTGCAGCCCCTACCTCTCCATCGCCGAGCACCTCCCCTCCACCATCTCTCCCCTCTCTGTAAGCCCCCCACCCCTCCCCCACCCCTTTCTCTCTGCTTAGTTAGTACTAGATGTTTTTAGTAGTAGTAGATGTTAATTTAGGGTTCATAGATAATGATTTTTAGTAGTTGAACTAGTTTAGTTTTAGTTGAACTAGTTTAGTTTTAGTTGCACTAGTTTAGTTTTAGTTGAACTAGTTTAGTAAGTAAATTAGTAAACTAGTTGAACTAGTTGAATTAATAGAACTAATGTATTTTACTAAGTAAATTAATAAACTAGTTGAACTAGTTCAGTTTTAGTTGAACTAGTTTAGTAAGTAAATTAATATAACTAGTTGAACTACTTTATTTTTAGAAAGAACTAGTTTTTTCTATTTATAGTAAGTTTATATTTAGTAAGAACTAGTTGAATTAATAGAACTAGTTGAACATGTCATATTAGTTGTTATTTTTTTAGTATAAGCAATTATTCGGGATGTATTAGTGATAACTTATAGGGTTTTTTCTTTTGCAGAAATCAAGGAGCCCCTCCATCATCCCCGTCGTTGTCCCCATCACTGACCCGCTCCGACCTCGAGGTGAGACCTGCCAAATCTCCATGTATATCTTGTGTTGCTCATATAGGATATGTGGTTGCCCAAGTGGCCGGTCATGTTCAGGTTACACCTCCGAGTGGCCTATATTTTGCCGGAGTGTTGATTAATTTCCGCTCCGGCAAATTTCAGGCCCTCGATATGTCCTTTTTTATCAAAGGTCATCCCAGATTTTTCCGTGAATTCTGGCATGACTTGTGCTAGAATATGTAGGAAATAACGAATGGCCTAGATTTTCTCGAAAAATAATGATCTAATTTAGGTTTTTTAGTACATATATTTAATTGTACAAGTTTAATCTTTGAATTATGAACGTAGGAAATGTCGTACTCGGACAACGACAGTCTCCCGGGGGAGTGCAGCTGGTGCAACGACTATCGAGGTATGTGCGACAGGTTCGTTGAGCTGGACGAAGATCGGCACTTTAGCATTAAGCTCGAGGAGACCTTCCATGTTGAAACGGTACGCAACAGCGACAAGTGTTTTTTTCGTAATTAAGCATGACTTCAACTATTTCAGCGTCTAATTTTCATCTTTTACAATTCGACTAACTTATTCCATGCCATGCAAGGCACTATATCTTGGAGAGGATGGGTTTTGAAGACCATGACAATTTTGAAGCAAAGAAAATACACCTAAGGACCAATGCTCAGAGTGTAACCCATTTTGGTTGCCAAAATTGGGAAGCACTTTGAAAAATGTATGGTTTTTATGAGGGTATGATTGTCACCATGGATCTTGGTGATCCTGACATCGAGCAAGACAATATGGACATTTGGGTCCTTGTTGATACGCTTCCGATTGTACCGCAATGTGAGTTTCTCAAACATAGTTATTAACTAATTTATATTGTTTATTTCAAAATAGTTGACAGCTTATTTCCATTGACAGCTTATTTTGATTCTTCAAAGAATGTGCGGAAGATGGTAGACAAAACCCACTACACTGATGGCTCTGAATTAACTTATAAGGAGAAAAGTCATCTGATCGCATTTTGTACTTACCTTGAGAATTACAAGACCTATTATCAAACTCCTCCAAATTATGGTGAATATGTGCCACTAGTGCACGTGTTGAACCACGGTAACTTCTATGAAGATACCCTGGTAAGATTTTTTACTATTATGACATCTGTGCATCTTTTGCATACTTCTAAAACTAGTACATCATTGCTAACTACGAAGTTCTTACTATGTTTTTCAACAGAAACTCCCGATGGATTGTGTGCCTCATCTGATGTATCTTAATGGTCGCCTTACAGTTCTGAACATACTGCTAGGTAAATCTAGGGAGCTCACCTGTGCATATCGGATTTCTAAAACTGGTGAACACATGCTCATCAAAGAATGGAAAAAAATGTTTGGACATTCGCAAGGAGGTTCTTGGAAGTAATATTCAGCGGAAGGCAAGAATTGGAGACAGGATAATCTCCATTCTCCATAATGGAGAGTCAGGGGCTATCTTGTTTTTTGCTATTTTACCTTAGAAAATGTAGTAGGTCCTAAGAGAATGTAGTAGGTCCTATGAGGTACAATATGTTTATTATATGGTACAATGTGTTAGAGTTGATCATGAGGAGTACCTGTGATTATGACTAGTGACCAATTTGCTATGTGACATCATTGATGAAAATGATGATCTTGAGGAGGTGTTATATGACAATGATGTATTATGATGATAAGTTGTTAATGATATGATGATGATGATGATATTTATTATATCATTGGGTGAAAGAACCGCGGATTAGTTTCAAGTGGATGGACATCCACTTGAAACTAGTCCACGGTTCTTTCACCCCGTGATGTAATAACACATTATGATGTAAAAACAATCTCTAAATTCCTGTTGTATGAAAACTTGTGTAAAGGTGTATGAATACAACATGAAATAAAGAATAAATAAAATATGAAATAATAGTAGTAGCGCGGGCAGGGAGAAGCGCTACTACTAATTACCAGTAGCGCTCCTCTGGGAAAGCGCTACTACTAAGTCGATTTAGCAGCAGCGAGGGTTGAGGCACGCTACTGCTGAGCTTTAGCTGAAGTGTCGTACCAGTAGCGTTCCAGCCCGCGCTACTGATAGGCCTAAAACCCGCGCTGCTGCTAGGCTTTTCCCTAGTAGTGCATTGCAAGACCGAACAACCTATGGAGCTCGGCCATAGCGGCCATCCTCTCACTCAATGGCAAAGGGCGCGTTGGAGCACTGAATTGTGACCACAACAGCCTTTCTACTTCATTATCTTTTTGATCGTTGAAGAAATTGGTCGCATCAGCCGTACTTTTTGCCAAATCCGCATACGCATCTGCAGCGCTCCAAAGCCGATCCAGAGGAGCATACTTTGGATCCACGAACTTCATCCGCAACAAATAGGAGTTTCCAGCCGCGATTTCTCCGGCCCGTCGAAGCTCCTCCTGTGCATCTCTAATTTCAGAATACGTCTCCTTGGCCGCATCCAGGGCCTTCTTCAGGTCAGCCGACTTCGCCTGATTCTCCTTTTCGAGGAGCTCATACCGGCCGGTGGCGTCTCTCAGCTCCACAGCCATCTCGGCTATTTTATCCTCGCTTCGACAACGAGCAGCATGTTCTGCTCTCAAATCTTCGGCCGCCTTTAGGGCAGCCGCATTACTAGCCTGGGCTTGTTCCTTGGCTAGAGCAAGTTCCGCCCTCAGGGCCTCCACGGCAGCAGCTCCGCCTGCAGCCAAAGCATATTAGCATTATGCTCCTCCTAATATTTACTAAGCAAATAAGGAAAAAAGAGCACATACACTGTGACTCGTCAAGCCGCTTGTTTACAAGCGTGATGTCAGCGTCCACCACATCAATCTGTCGCCTCAGTTCGGCAAATTCAGCGGTCCGGTCTACCGCCGGACCCTTTGCCACCTGCGCTTGAATGCAGTACGATCTTTACTTGGGAGTGTGATCCTCCGTTTGTCGCCTAGGGCTAGCAAGCAGAGTCTCAGGGGCTACTATCTATACGGAGCACACCTAGCGCGTGCGGTACAACCAAAAAATTATGTATTTCATTATGTTCCTCAAAGCCTTTGAGCAGGCTCGTAAAAGCTTCATTCAACCCACTTGTGGCGAATGAAATCTTCTCAAACACCGTACCCATTAATGTACGGTGATCCTCCGATAAAGCAGCTTGCTCCAGAAGGCCCGTCAGTGTGTCCGGCTGAGCGCCGGACTGTCCCGGACCCTTCCTATTGCCCCCCGTGGGAGCCGAACACTCCGGGCTTGGGGCGGCCGAAGTGTTAGCTTCCGGCCTCGGCGGATCCGGACTCCTCCGTGACAACACCTCAGGGTCGCCCGCCCCATGGGGCGAAGAGGCAAGTGGGGTTTCACTCTCCATCATCTCCGGAAGAAGGTCCCCCGAAGAAGAACTCTCTTGAGAAGAGCTACTAGCCGAACTACAAAGGATAGATCCTGGTTATTGTTCTCGAAGGAGGAAGCAATAGCTTTTTATTCACGATTAACTTATAGCTCGATGGAGGGCTGCCCCATTTGCGGGCATGGTGCGGTGAGGACGCCCTTCAGGGCAGGGCCCCCTGGTGAAGTTTTCTTCCCTTGTTTAGGCACCTCCGTTTCCAAGTCTTCGGAGGCGGCCCTTTTCTTCCCGTGGGGGGAGGAAACCTTGGATTCACCTCCCTCGTTATCCTCCTTCGAGGAGGCAGTAATTCCCCCGGTTTGGATGTGCAATGTGTGAAGCTCGGCTTCTTTATTCTTCCCTTCGTCTTTCCCCGAGGGCACTTGACTTAGTGCACGTCTAAGCATCCTGGCTATCGCTGGACTAGGCGAGCCTTCGGGAAGTGGGGCCAGACACCTGATCCTTTCCACCTTGTTGAGCCAATACTGGCCGCGGACAAGTTTTCAGAATAATGTTGTGATAAATATAAACGAAGTGTTCGGTTACATGGTTACTTACTTGGGTATCTAGGCGGTTGCAGCTCAGGCCCGCATCCTCAGTGGTATCCGGACACTTTATTCGTGGTCCGAAGAATAACCTATACATCCCTTCGAGCGTCATGCCGAGGAAGTGCTGGATAGTTCGCGGACCTTCTGGGTTGAACTCCCACATCCGGAAAGGTCAACGTTTGCACAGCAGGGCCCATCGAACTAGCATTACTTGAATTATCCTGATAAGATTGATATCCCTCTCAAGAAGCTCCCGAATGCGGCTCTACAATGTCGGTACGTCATCAGTAGGCCCCCAGTCCAGTCCCACATTGGCCCACGACGCCAGTTGAGGCGGAGGGCCCGAGCGGAAGGCGGGGGCAGCCGCCCACTTTGTGCCTCGGGGATCTGTGATATAGAACCACTTCCGTTGCCACAGATTGGACACCTTCGGGAAGGAACCCTCTGGCCATGGGGCATCGGTGTTTCTGCTTATTGCAGCGCCTCCGCACTCCGCCTGTCACCCCTCGATCACCTTCGGCTTTACATTGAAGGTCTTGAGCCATAAGCCGAAATGTGGGGTGATATGGAGGAAAGCTTCACACACGATGATAAACGACAAGATGTGAAGGATGGAATCCGGAGCTAGATCGTGAAAATCTAGCCCATAATAGAACATGATCCCTCTCACGAAGGGATCAAGGGTAAATCCTAAGCCTCAGAGGAAGTGAGAAACGAATACAACGCTCTCGTTGGGTTCGGGAGTGGGGATGACCTGCCCTGGAGCAGGAAGCCTGTGCTTAACGTCGGTGGTCAGATATCTGGCCTCCCTGAGCTTCGCAATGTCCTCCTCTATGACACGGGAAGCCATCCACCGGCCTTGGAGGTTGGATCCGGACATGATTGAAGATCCGAAGTGCCTAAAGCTTGAGCTTCGGGTGTTGGAACTCGAGAAGCGGAAAGACGCAAGCATGGTAAGAGAGAGGGATAGGCCTCGACCCCTCTATAAAGGGGGTGAAAATCAAGTGTCCTCGGCGTGACCGTTTGGGACTTTCCTAAAATTGAGGAATCATACAAACAGGTGTAGTTGGGTTACCCACACACGTATTGATGAGAATCTCGTGATAAGGGGAACACGATCTCTGCTTCGACAAGACATGCCAATAAAACCGCCTCGCAACATAGTGGCAGGCTGGGAAAAATAGTTCATAGTAACCGAGCCATGGCGTGATGTCACGCTAGGAAAAGCTGTCAGTAGATTGGATTTGTGGAATATTATGCTCTCTACAGTGCTATGTGGAATTCATTTTGCAGAGCCGGACATGATTCATGTGTTCGAAGTTTATCTTGGAGTATTCGGAGATGGAACCTGCCTTGCAATGCCGAAGACAATCTGCGCGCCGGACTCATCGTCATTGAAGCCTAGTTCAGGGGCTACTGAGGGAGTCATGGATTAGGGGATATCCGGACAGCCGGACTATATACTTTGGCCGGACTGTTGGACTATGAAGATACGAGATTCAAGACTTCGTCCCGTGTCCGGATGGGACTCTCCTTTGCGTGGAAGGCAAGCTTGGCGATTCGGATGTTAGATATCCTTCTCTGTAAACCGACTATGTGTAACCCTAGCCTCCCCCGGTGTCTATATAAACCGGAGGGTTTAGTCCATAGGACAACAACAATCATAATCATAGGCTAGCTCCTAGGGTTTAGCCTCTATGATCTCGTGGTAGATCAACTCTTGTAATACTCATATCATCAAGATCAATCAAGTAGGAAGTAGGGTATTACCTCCATAGAGAGGGCCCGAACCTGGGTAAACATCATGTCCCCTGCCACATGTTACCATTAGCCTTAGACGCACATTTCGGGACCCCGTGCCCGAGATCCGCTGGTTTTGACACCGACACTCCTCTCCTAAGGCCGTGGATGACACTGAGGCATTGTCCCGAAGGACCCCAGGCCAGGGAGAGACATAGGAGGTCGTCAAGGCGGCGCCATAGGGTGAAACCTCGGCCGATGGACACACAGGGGAGCAAACCCCCATGGATACTGGCAATGGGGGCCATATCTAATTCGGCCCCCAACCGAATACAATTCTACAGACCTATATGGCTCCAGAATCAGGCAAGCAACCTTTCTCCAAAGAAGGAGGTGCACCTATTCAACTGGTGACCTCTGTCCACCCAGAGGCACCGGATAATTTGCTGGAAGCGCTGCAAGGCGCTTCCATTGTTGTGGAACATCGTACCCTGATGGGTATGGTGATTGAGAGGATTCAGTCCGCGAAGAGCGGAATGACCGAAGCCTGCACGAGCCTTCTAACAGGCTTTGAGGTAAGCAGTGCAATTACGTAAAAAGAATGTCACGTTATAGATAGTAGCCCCTGAGACTCTGTCCAGTGTTTGAAAAGAAAAGCCGAACCGAGGATCAAATAATTTTCGCAGGAGACTAACCTGACATGTATATATGAATAAGCAGGCGTCGCTGCTAGCTGCAACCTCTCATGCTACTGAAGTCTCCGGACTGAAGCAGAGTCTGGAGCGGACCGAGGAAGAGCTCGATCGTGTGAAGAAACAGCTAGAAGACAATAAAGGTATGCAGTAACCTTGTCTATATTCAGGAAGGATGAATGATTTGTACTGGCTAAAGTGCCATGACATTTATTAGTAGCGGTGACCGAGGTGGAGGCCCTCAAGAAGGCGCTGGCCGAGGCTGAGGAGAGAGCAACCAAGGAAAAAGCCGCCCGTGAAAAGCATGAGGCTAGGGTCGTTGAGGTCCAGCAGGAGCTCCAGGACACCGTGAAAAAATGCAAGTCCTTGGAGCGCAACATTGCGGATCAAGAGACCGAACTGACCAAGGCTCGCCAAAGCGCACATGATGCCCGGGTTGAAGCCCATGGCACCCTCCAGGAAGTCCAGGAGGCCAGAAAAATAGCGGAGGGTAAGGCCCTTTATTATGCAGAGCAAATATGTGAAGAAAAGGTTCCTCTTACTCACCCGGATTTGGAGTTCTCCAGGGGCATTTGCGGATCTGCCGCGCAACACTTCAGATGCTGCCGAATTCTTCTGAGCCGAAGAGGGGAGCTCCACAAAGAAGCTGTTTTGGTCACAATACCTTGCGCTAGAACATCCAGTGCCCTTTAGTGACCAGCTAAAATAGCTGGTCAAACTGCACAGGGTGGCCGAACTAGCCATGAAGGATTAAATAATCCGGCTATGGCCTCCTAAAGCCATACCCAGGAGCTACTTCGGACTCGTGAAGCGGCTGGTCAATGCCTGCCCTCGGCTTGACGCCATCAAGCGGTCGGTCTACATCGAAGGCGCGCGAATGGCCTTCGCCCGAGTCAAGATGCAGTGGGCGAAGATGGATGCCACGAAGCTTGCGACCGAGGGACCGCCCGAGGGCAAGGAGCACCACACACCCGAGCTGTATTTTGAGAATGGCCTGAAGGGATCCTGCATTGTAGTGGAGAAATGTACGAAGATATTATCTTTGAATGAATGCATTCATGTTATCATGTACTGTACTATGAAATAGAATTGTTATGTAATATAATGCCTGTTACTTTTAAAGTTTTGCCTCATGTGCGGCCGTTTTGTTAAATCTGAGAGTAGGCCCGTCGTCGGCTTCAACCCCCACGTAGGAAGTACGGGGTTGTTCGGGATGAATCTAAACACTCTTTACTCCAGATTTTGGTCCTTAAAGGAGGTGTTTAGCTCAACAAACCAGGCAATCGGACTATGTGGCTTTATCACCCTCACTTAGCCATAGGAGTTTGACAATAAAAATTTAGGCGTATCCCCTAGTATTCGGACTTGGTGTACTGTAAACACATGATCGGATAAAGAACTGATTCATCGTGTAATGCGGAAAAAATCATGAAAGATTTGTGACCTCTCGAACAGCTGACCGGCTCACGCCGCATCATGACAGTCAGTTTTCGGCTTTCTCTACTAAGGTGCTCATCTGGAATAACCAGGACACAATCACAGTAGTTCTCCCTTTACTACCCTAGACGATATATCGGAACGTAAGGTAGCAAGCACAGGAGCCGGGCAACCCAACTATTGACCAAAGACATGATTCGGAGCCAATGCATATAATGCTATAAGTTTGGGGTGCCGAACTCTATATAAAAAAGCATTCGGGCTTTGTTGCCGTATTATGGGGCGTAATGAAGCCCCTGACGAATTTAAAGCGTACCAAAGTGTATGGGTGCAATCGATAATAATAACAAAATAAAATGAAAAGGCAAGTTGATGCCACATTAGTTGGGCCACAGCCTATTTTTATTGTAATTTCATTGATACGTCAAAGCGTATTTGTAAAAATAGTGTGATAAATAATATAGATGATTAACCTGCCAAGACAAGGGGGGAGCTCCGTGCGAGTTCTGAAGACAGGTAGAATAATCATTGAGAAGAACATCTACATATTCCCTCATGCGTCCATGATGCTTCCCGCCTTGGTATGTGTATACCCTTTGAAAGGACCGACAATCAGGCCACTAGGAAAG
The DNA here is from genome assembly GCF_018294505.1 of Triticum aestivum. Classification (NCBI taxonomy): domain Eukaryota; kingdom Viridiplantae; phylum Streptophyta; class Magnoliopsida; order Poales; family Poaceae; genus Triticum; species Triticum aestivum. The sequence continues at coordinate 660,001,688 of NC_057807.1, forward strand.
GCCTAGAAAAAAGAAACCTGAAAAGAAAAAGAAACAGAGAAAGTATGTGGGTCCACGGGAGGTTGAACCATATTATGGACCATGATCTAGCTGTGCCTCCGTCCATGCCCATGGTATTTTGAGTGCGCAGTTATGTACGTGTGGTATGAATGTCGCCGCTTGGTCGGGACTGGGACGGAGGCCGAATTGCTAGTCATGCTCTTGACGAGCTGGACTGTCCTGCTGCAGAGTAGTCCGGACTCGTTTGACAGTGTCCGGGAGCTTGGCCACCAAATTAAGGTTCTGCCTGAAAAGGCCGCTCTGTGCTTCTGCTGCGAGGGTGGCGGTGTGCTCCTCGGTACGAAGGGAGCGTTCCGTGTTTCCATTGACTGTTATGACACCGTGTGGTTCGGGCATCTTGAGATTGAGATAAGCATAGTGTGGCACCGCATTGAATCGAGTGAATGCGGTTCATTCGAGCAGTGTGTGGTAGCCACTTCGGAATGGGACGATATCAAAGAACAACTCTTTGCTTCGGAAGTTATCTGGGGATCCAAAGACCACTTCCAGTGTGATTGAGCCCATACATCGGGCCTCTACACCTGGTATGACTCCTTTAAAGGTCATTTTTGTGGGTTTGAAGGATCAATACCCGTTTTGCATGCTGTATCCTGATAGAGCAGGTTCAGGCTGCTACCACCGTGCATGAGGACTCGTGTAAGGTGGAATCCATCAATGATTGGTTCGAGGACCAGTGTAGCTGAACCGCCATGACGTATACTGGTCGGATGGTCCCGGCGATCAAAGGTGATCAAGCAGGACGACCATGGGTTGAATTTTGGGGCGACTGGCTCCATCGCGTAGATGTCCAGAGTGCGCTTGCGCTCCCTCTTGGGGATGTGGGTAGCGTATATCATGTTCACCGTTTTAACTTGGGGGGGGGGGGACTTCTTCTGTCCCCCTGTGTTCGGTGGCCGGTGAGGGAGTCCTGGAATAAGGGGTCCTCGGACAGCCGGACTATTGATGTGGGCCGGACTGATGGACTATGAATATACAAGACAGAAGACTTTGTCATGTGTTTGGATGGGACTCTCCTTGGCATGGAAGGCAAGCTTGGCGCCCGGATATGAAGATTCCTTTCTCTATAACCGACTTTGTACAACCTTAGTTCGCTCCAATGTCTATATAAACCGGAGGGTTTAGCCATTACGACCGTGTGGTAGATCAACTCTTGTAATAATCATATTCATCAAGATCAATCAAGAAGGAAGTAAGGTATTACCTTCATAGGGAGGGCCAAACCTGGGTAAACATCATGTCCCTCGTCTCCTGTTACCATCGACCTTAGACGCACAGTTCGGGATCCCCTACCCGAGATCCGCCGGTTTTGACACCAACATTGGTGCTTTCATTGAGAGTTCCGCTGCGTCGTCACCAGAAGGTTTTGATGGATCCATAAATTATCTACAACAATGCAGTCCAGGGTGAGGTTTTCCTCCCCGGACAGATCTTCGTATTCAGCGGCTTCGCACTGCAGGCCAACTCGCTTGGCCATGTAAAGCAGATCGACAGCTATGCCCCTGGCCATCAAGTCAGATTTGGAAGCCTGAATTACGTTACCGACATCCGGGGAGACTTGATCTTCGATGGATTCGAGCCCATGACAGCCGCTCCCTGCCGCCACGATGAACATGACTTAAGTCAGTCATCGGACCGCGCTCAGGAGATAACGCCTATAACTGCTCTAGCCCTAGATCCGGAGCAGATTGCGCCGTCCGAGGACGGGAAACTCAAACCCGCCATGGAGGTCGCAGACTCAGCGGAGTTGGAGCCGAACACAGATCCGACCTCGAACGAGGCATGTGTCATCGGAACCTCGGACTCATTTCCGGCCATAGGTTCCGAACCACGTGCATCCGCGCCTGTCGATCAGGCATCAACCATTGAGTTCAGCTCCGCGGATATCTTCTGGCACTCACCTTTAGGGGATGTGCTAAACTCATTAAAAACCCTCTCCTTATCAGGAGACTCTCAGCCGAACTATATCCGGCTTGAGTTGGAAGCGGATGACGAAAATTTCGCTGCCCACCCACGACCCACTTCGTAGCCACTGTCGAAGATTTAACCGATCTACTTGGCTACACCTCCGAAGACTTCAAAGGGATGGACCTTGAAGCCGGAGAGAATCTAGACCAAAACCCACCCGCAACAGGGCGGTGGACGGCTACATCTTCATATGATATATACATGGTGGACACACTTCAAGAGAAGATGGCCGACGGTGACAATAACAAGCCCGTCGATGAACCTCCCAAGCAACAGCGTCAGAAGCGTCGATCTCGATCCGGCAAAGGAAAAAGTAGCAACATTATATTGTCACTCACGACGGTGATAATCCGGACCAAGCCGAAGACCCCGCAGACACAGCGATGGAGCAGGACAAACAAGAGGACGGCATGCACAGTCCGGGGCTGTGGTCTGAACACAGCGACGCTGAAGATAGCATAACCCCGGATGCTGACGATCTAAGTCACATAACCCAACAGCCCGGGGAATCAGCCCGAAAGTTATGGAACAGGTATCTCACCAAGAAGAACCAAATCGTCGATTTCCCGGATGCTGAAGCCTTAGCAGCCTTCAAACACAGTGTCCGGGACGAATGGCTAGCTAGACACCTCGGCCAGGAAAAGCCAAGGACAATGGCAGCCTTAACTACACTAATGACCCGTTTTTGCATGGGCGAAGACAGCTGGTTAGCCCATACCAGCACCAGTGATCCTGGCACATTTGAAGTCAGGGATGGCAATGAAAAGCCACGATGCAACAAAAACAAACGTCGAAACAATGAAGGAAGCCCAGATGATATAACTGTAAACGCCAGATTCAGTGGCCCTAGACCTGGTCAACGAAAGAAGCTATTTAAAAGCAATAAATACGGTCCATCTAGCCTGGACAAAATTTTAGATAGGTCCTGTCAGATCCATGGCATCCCCACTAAACCTGCGAACCATACCAACCGCAGTTTTGGGGTTTTCAAGCAGGCCGACAAGCTTACCGCCGAACACAAGGGGAAAGGACCTCAGAGCAAAGACGAGGATGAACCTCGCCAGCTGAATGCGGCGGGACAAAAGAAATTTCCATCGGAGATCAAAACAATGAACATGATCTATGTCACTCATATCCCAAGAGGGAGCGCAAACGCGCACTCCAAGATTTCTATGTCGTTGAGCCTACTGCCCCCAAATTCAACCCATGTCGGCCTGTCCGATCACCTTTGATAGTAGGGATCATCCGACGAGTATCCGTCACGGGGGTTCGGCTTCCCTAGTAATCGATCCAATAATCGACGGATACCACCTCACTCAAGTCCTTATGGACGACGGCAGCAGTCTCAATTTGATATATCAAGACACTGTCCGCAAGATGGGGATAGACCCATCGAGAATCAAGCCAAGCAACACGACCTTTAAAGGAGTTATACCAGGCATAGAAGCCCATTGCATGGGTTCTTTAACATTGAAGGTCGTATTCGGCTCTCCCGATAACTTTCGGAGCAAAGAGCTCATCTTCGACATCGCTCCATTCTGAAGTGGCTATCATGCACTACTCGAATGAACAGCCTTCGCCCACTTCAATGCAGTCCTACATTACGCCTAGTTAAAACTCAAAATGCCTAGACCGAATGGCGTAATCACAGTCAATGGAAATACGGAGCGTTCTCTTCGCACGGAGGAATATACAGCTAAACATGTCCGGCGCCCGCCTCATCGTGGCAGCTCAGATAAATCCGAGCTCAATTAGCAGTTACGCCCCCATCGACTGCCCCATAAGGCGATATCATATGTACCTCGTGCACACGAGTATATCCATAAAATTCCTTGGGCGGTGCTGAGGGCACAATGCATAAACAATAGTCCATAGTTCGGCTTGACCCTATTCGGACTCTAGAAATTGTCTTTCAAGGTTCATCAAACGAACCAACTCTGTTTGCGGCCACACTAGATTCCTTTTACATGTTTTTTCCTTTTTTATAGATGGTCGTCACATTTTCCCACCTTCAAGAACACAACACAAAGGAGAAAGCGGCGCAGACGTGCAGCAGGGCCCCACGCTAAGGTTTCTTTTCAGATTAAGACCATGTGTAAACCCTTTATCTCTTTTTGTTTCATACTTTCATGGCACTTAAAATGTCCAAGGAAGTTATCGACACTATCTGTAAGTATACGGTTCGCCGTACCGGAAGGGGATACTATAGAAGCAGCTTCATTCATATTGTACTTGGAGTTTTATTCTCTCACCATCTACGTTCTCCCCGTGTCAGATTGTCGCTTGTGCCTTGACACCAGGGTCCAATACCAGGGGTTGTATTCAGCCCGGTGTATGTTGAAAAGTCCAAACACCTATAGGGAGTGTTCGGCATCACGAGTTTGGCCTTATATGCATCAACTCCGAATCATGTCTTCGGTCAATAGTTGGGTTGCCCGGCTCCTGTGCTTACTACCTTAAGTTCCGCTCTATCGGCTAGGGTAGTAAAGGGAGAACTACTGCGATTGTGTCATGTTTCGTCCAGATGAGCACCTCAGTAGAGAAAGCCGAAAACTGACTGTCATGATGCGGCGAGAGCTGGTCGACCACTTGAGGACTTACTGGAATCTTCGTGATTCCTTCCATATTACATGAAGGACCGTTCTTTTGGTCACGTATGAAAACGCGCCGTATTCGGATAACTGCGTGCATACCAGGGGCTATATCGTAGCCCCACTATCAAACTCCTATGGCTAAGTGAAAGTGTTAAAGCCCTATAGTCTGATTGCCTGGTTCGCCAACTTGACACCTCCTTAAGGGACCAAGATGTTGGGTCAAGACTGATCAAGTGCTTTTTTCCGAACACCCCCGCATTATATGCGAGGGGGCTGAAGCCGACGACTGGTAAACTTTCAGATTATATATACAAGACGGCCGCACAGGAGGCACTAAAATACTTTATAGGCAAAAGTATAAATAAAGCCTTCATATATCATAAGCATTGTTTTTACAATTTTGATACATTTTACTCGAACATAATATCTTTCGAGCACTGACCCTCCATCAAGCAGGCACCCTCTAAGACTTCTTCAAAGTAATGCTCTGGCATGTCCTTGCCCTCGGGTGGACTCATGGTAGCAATATCGGCGGCCTTCATCTTCGCCCAGTACGTCTTGACGCGGGCAAAGGCCATCCGTGCACCTTCTATGCACGTCGACCGCTTGATAGCGTCGATATGCGACGCCGCATGAACAAGTCATTGCACTAAGCAAAAATAACTATTTGGAATTGGCTCGCTAGGCCACAGCCGGACCACAACGGCCTTCATGGCAAGTCCGGATATCCTGTGGAGCTCGTCCCGTTGGGCCATCTGTTCGTTTAGCAATAGCGGATGCTTTGGCATGCTGAATTGCGACTGCAAAAGCTTTTCCGCTTCATGTCCTTCTTGGGCTTGGAAAAACTGCGTTGCATCAGAAGCACTCTTCGATAAGTCCAAAAATGCATCTGGAGAACTCCACATTCGATCAAGCGGGGCATACTTTGGATCGCTGAATTTAGTTCACAATAAGAAGGGCTTACCAGCCGCGATCTCCCCAGCTTGCTGGATCTCCTCCCGAGCCGCTCTAGACTCGGACCGTGCTTCTTTCGCCTCTTGTACGGCCTTCTCAAGATCCGTCGCTTTTGTTTGGTTATCTTTCTCGAGAAATTCACATCGGCTAGTGGTATCCTTTAGCTCAAGCGCCATGGTAGATATTCTCTCCTCGCTCTGGCGCCTAGCAGCCTGTTTGGGTTTTAATTCAGCAGCTGCCTTTTCGGCAGCCGCATTACTCACCCTGGCTTGCTCCTTGGCCCGAGCAAGCTCAGCCCGAAGGGTCTCAACGGTGGCGGCACCATCTGCAGTTAAGCATATTACAATTTTCAGTGTCATGTTCATATAATATTTGCATATACTGACTGCCCGATGACATACCTTGTGCCTCGTCGAGCCGCCTGTTCATGAGAGTGATGTCATCATCTACCGCATCAAGTTTCTGCCTCAGCTTGGCAACCTCTGTAGCTCGGGCAGTCGCCAGGGAAGAAACAGCCTGTGTGTCACTTAGTAAAATTATTTCCTAAGCATATCTACCTTTTTTTGATCCTCTGATCGCCTCCGTTTGGACGTCAACCAGAGTCTCAGGGGCTACTATCTATACATAGGCGCATCTTGCATTTACGACACAATTGAAAATATGACATTACACACCTCGAAGCCTCTTAGCAGGCTCGTAAAAGCTTCATTGAATCCGCATTTCGCGGATAAAACTCTCTCAACTACTGTACCCATCAAGGTACGATGTTCCTCTAAGACAGACGCATGTCGCAGTATGCCCCTCAATGTATCCGGCGCTTCCGGATCCCTGGAAGCAGCCATAGGGATACAAACTCCCTTAAATGGTATATGTTCACTCGACTTTCGAGTCATCTCCGGCTGTATATCGGATAGTCTGGGGCTTTTATTGTTGGTCTCTGTAGGAGCCGAACACCCCGGACCCTGGGCATCCGAAGTATCACCTTCTGGCCTAGTCTTCACTTGTGGATCGCGAGAGATCCTCCAAGACGACACCTCGGGGTCGTTGAGGGAGTCTTGGATAAGGGGGTATCCGGACAGCCGAACTATACACTTTGGCTGTACTGTTGGACTATGAAGATACAAGATAGAAGACTTCGTCCTGTGTCCGGATGGGACTCTCCTTGGCGTGGAAGGCAAGCTTGGCGATCGGGTGTAGATCTCCTCCTCTGTAAACCGACTCTGTGTAACCCTAGCCCCCTCCGGTGTCTATATAAACCGGAGGGTTTAGTCCGTAGGACAACAACAATCATACCATAGGCTAGCTTCTAGGGTTTAGCCTCTCTGATCTCGTGGTAGATCAACTCTTGTAATACTCATATCATCAAGATCAATCAAGCAGGAAGTAGGGTATTACCTCCATCGAGAGGGCCCAAACCTGGGTAAACATCGTGTCCCAGTCTCCTATTACCATTAGCCTTAGACGCACAGTTCGGGACCCCCTACCCGAGATCCATCGGTTTTGACACCGACATTGGTGCTTTCATGGAGAGTTCCTCTGTGTCGTTGCTGCCAGGCTAGATGGCTTCTCCAACCTTCAACCACGCTGTCCTGGGTGAGAATTTTCTCCCCAGATAGATTTTCGTGTTCGGCGGCTTCGCACTGCGGGCCAACTCGCTTGGCCATCTGGAGCAGATCGATAGCTACGCCCCTAGCCATCAGGTCAGGTTTGGAAACCTAAACTACACTGCCGCCGTCCGCGGAGACTTGATTTTCGACGGATTTGGGCCCGTGTCAGGAGCGCCGAACAATCATGACGTGCATGACCTAGATCTGCAGTCAGACAGTATTCGGAACACCGCACCTGCTACAGCTCCGGACTTCATTCCAGAGTAGGTCGTGCCTTCTGAGGACGGGTGGATGGACCCCACCCCGAAGGTCGCACACTCATCGGCTTTGGAGCCAAACACAGACTCCTCTCCTATAGGGATCTGTATCTCCGGACCCCCGGACTCGCCTCCGGTCGTGTGTTCCGGACCGTACGCATCCGTGCCCATCAAATCTAACTGGGCTCCGGTTATGGAATTTGCCGCCGCGGATATCTTTCAGCACTCACCCTTCAGAGACGTGCTAAATTCATTAAGGTCTCTCTCTCTCTCTCTCTGTCAGAAGACTCCTGGCTGAACTATGTCCGGCCCGTGTGGGATACAGAGGAAAATCGCAGCCCACCCACCACCCACTTTGTAGCCAATGTTGATGACCTAACAGACATGCTTGACTTCAACCCCAATAACATCGACGGTATGAACGTTGATGCAGGGGAAGATCCGGAACCACCGCCCACCGGGCGCTGGACAGCCACTTCATCATACGACGTCTACATGGTGGACACCCCCAAACAAGACAATGGTGACAAAAAGGACACAATGGAGGATAAACCCCCCGGGCAAAAGAAAAAACGACGGCGTAGGCGCCGCCTCAGGTCCATTCACGGTAAAAATAGCATAACAACCCAAAACAGGATGACACTCCGGTTGATTTCGAAGGCAACAATGACCATAGGGACCCAGCGATGGAGCAGGACAAACCAGGTCATGCCGAACACAGCCCGGAGCAGACGCCCGATCACATAAATTCAGAGGGCCGAACTCATCATGCTACCTCCAAAGAAGAGAACAGTCCGGTTGACAATGCGTTCATCATCCCGGAAGAACATTCGGAACAAGATAACCTCCGCAAAAAACTCCTGGCCATAGCGTGGAGCCTGAAGAAGCAGAAGAATAGGCTTAAGGCCGCGCAGGATACGCTCAACTGAAGATGGAATAAGGTGCTGAACACCGAAGGGAAATGTGGCGATAATCACCACACAAAGAGCTACCCAAACCGAAACTGCTACCCGAATTTGACGATGAAGCCACAGCACCCGTTCGGCCCAAAAACAATACGGCTACTCAGCTGGACCAGCCACCTCATGGACGCGATAGAGCAGCCACCGATATCGCACACAATTTATGAGAGCTCCTAGACAAAAAGGCCAGTGCGGCCAGATCCATCTATGGGTCCAGAGGACATGCTCCGACGCGGGATTATGGTCACCACAATGATCATACTGATCGAATACCAGTCCGGAATCAACACCGGGAGCAATAGCAGCCGGCAGCATGCCGCGACACGGCCAGATACAGAGAGGCTACACACCCCCTATGCTTCACGGACGAGGTGCTGGATCATGAATTTCCACAGGGATTCAAACCCGTGAATATAGAGTCATACGACGGAACGACAGACCCTGGGGTTTGGATTGAAGATTTTATCCTTCACATACACATGGCTCGTGGGGATGACCTCTAAGCCATCAAATACCTCCCCCTCAAGTTAAAAGGACCAGCTCGTCATTGGCTGAAAAGCCTCCCCGAAAACTCAATTGGGAGTTGGGAGGAACTTGAGGATGCTTTCAAGGCAAATTTTCAAAGGACCTATGTCAGGCCTCCAGATGCTGACGATTTAACTCACATAATACAGCAGCCCGGAGAGTCAGCCCACAAACTTTGGAACAGATTCCTCACTAAGAAGAAATCAAATTGTCGACTATCCAGATGCCGAAGCCTTAGCGGCCTTCAAACACAGTATTCGAGACGAGTGGCTTGCAGACACCTCGGCCAAGAAAAGCCGAGAATGATGGCAGCCTTAACAAACCTCATGACCCGATTTTGTGCGGGCGAGGACAGCTGGTTGGCCCGTAGAGGCACCAGCGACCCGGGTACATCAGAAATTCGAGACGGCAACGGGAAGCCACGGTGCACTAAGCACAGGTGTCGGAGTGGCGATAGTCCGGACAACACGGCGGTTAACGCCGGATTCAGGGGCCCTCAACCTGCTCAAGGCAAGAAGCCATACAAAAGCAGTAAAGAGGGGCCATCTGGCCTGAACAAAGTCCTGGACAGATTGTGCCAAATCCATGGCACCTCTAAAAAACCTGCAAATCATACCCACAGAGAATGTTGGGTCTTCAAGCAGGCCGGCAATTTAAACGCCGAACACAAGGGAAGCCAAACACCAAGCGAAGACGAGGGCGAACCTCGCCAGCCGAACACCGGGGGCCAGAAAAAATTCCCACCGGAAGTCAAAACGGTAAACATGGTACACGTAACTCACGCAGAGTTCGTAGCCCCCCAATTCAATCTCTGGGTGACTTGCCCGATCACTTTTGATCACAGGGACTACCCGGCCAGTATCCGGCACGGAGGATCGGCTACATTGGTGCTCGACCCGATAATTGATGGATACCATCTTACTCGCGTCCTAATGGACGGCGACGGCAGTCTTAATCTGATATATCAAGACACCATCCGCAAGATGGGGGTAGACCCATCTAGAATAAGTCAAAATAACGCCACCTTCAATGGAGTAATTCCAGGCGTGGTAGCCCACTGCTGGGGCTCCCTCGTATTAGAAGTAACATTCGGTTCTCCCGACAACTTCAGAAGCGAGAACCTACTCTTCAACATCGCCCCTTTCAGCAGCGATTATCATGCATTGCTTGGAAGAACGGCCTTCGCTTGCTTTAACGCAATACCAAACTACGCATGCCTTAAACTCAAGATATCCGGTCCACGCGGCGTCATCACGGTTAGCAAAAACACAGAGCAGTATGCGGTAGCTCCCGCTGCCGGACTCTAGGCGGCCTCTCCCTCCGAAACGCATTATCGGTCGTCAAGACCACGGACACGGTTAGACGAGTCCAGTACACCATTTTTTACAACAGCTCGGATAAACCTGCGCTAGGGGCTGTGCATGTGTCCCCATAAATAATACGAGGGGCTGCAAACATGTAGCAAAAGCCCACAGTTCGGCTTAACTCATTAATAGGCCGGATGACGAAACATTCCTCGAGCATAGCTAACTTTTCGCATGTCTTCTTTTTTTTCGTTCCTACAGACACTACTAGTGCGACACCCTTTCAGGATATGGCACAACGGAGACACAGGCGCAGACGTGCAGCAGGGCCCCGCCCACAGGTTTCTCTTTAGATTAAGCCCCTGCGTAAACCTTCTTTACTGTCTCTTGTTGCTCGACATCCCATGGGCATTTCATAAACCTATAAGGGATACTGGTGTTATAGGCTTTTTGCCACGACAGATAATTGCACGTACCTGGAATCACAAGGTCAAGGGCGTTATTCAACCCAATATATGTTATAAAGTCCGAATACCTTTGGGAGTGTTCGGCGTCACGAGTTTGGCCTTATATGCATCAGCTCCGAATCATGTCTTTGGTCAAATGTTGGGTTAGTCCGGCTCCTGGGTTTGCTACCTTACATTCCGTTCTATCGGCTAAGGCGGCCAAAGGAGAACTACTGCGATTGTACCCTAGTTATTCCGGTTGAACACCTCGGTAGAGAAAGCCGAAAACTGACTGTCATGATACAGTGAGAGACTGGTCACTCGAGGACTCATCAGAATCTATAGGATTCCTCCGCATTAACGAAGGACCGGTCTACCGGTCAAGTATGCGCACCGTATCCGGACGCTCGCGGAAGTGCCAGGGGCTAGATTGTAACCCCACCTTTCAAACTCCTATGGCTAAGTGGAAAGTGTTACAGCTATATAGTCTGGTTGCCTGGTTCGACGTGCGATCACCTCCTTAATAGACCAAGATGTTGGATCGAGTGTGTTCACACATATTTTCTCGAACACCCCCGCATTATGTGTGTGGGGGCTGAAGCCAACGACTGCTAACTTTCACGTTATATGCATACATAAACAACCGCACAAGAGACATTATAATACTTTCAGGAAAAAGTATAGACAACAACCTCTACAATCAAACACATAATTGTTTACACTTAATAGAATCGTCACTCAAACATGACATTCTTTGAGCACTGTGCCTCTATTCTACGGACACCTTCTATGACCTGCTCAAAATAGTGCTCGGCTGGGTCTTGGCTTCCTGCCGGACCCTGGGTCGCAATGCTGATGGCCTCCATATCCGCCCAGTATGTTTTCACACGGGCAAGAGCCATCCGTGCACCCTCTATGCATGCCGATTTCTTCACGGCATCGATCTGCGATCTGGCGCCAAATAATTGTTGCACCAAACCAAAGTAACTATCCGGCTTCGGCCCCTTCGGCCACAGATGGTCTATCACAGACCTCATTGCAAGGCCGGACAGCCTATGGAGCTCGGCTATAGCTGCCATCTTCTCACTCAAGGGCAAGGAGCGCGCTGGCGCATTAAACTGCGACCAGAACAGTCTTTCTATTTTATTATCTTCATGGTCCTTTGATACATCCCCAAAGTATCTATAATTTTTGATCCCTTCATGCTACTTTGTCTACTGTTTCGGACTATATTGGGCTTTATTTTCCACTTTCATATTATTTTTGGGACTAACCTATTAATCGGAGGCCCATCCCAGAATTGTTGTTTTTTGCCTATTTCAGTATTTCGAAGAAACAAAATATCAAACGGAGTCCAAACGGAATAAAACCTTCGGGAACGTGATTTTCTCACCGGACGTGATCCAAGAGACTTGGACCCTACTCCAAGAAGTGCCAGAGGCGGTCACGAGGGTGGAGGGCCCCCCCTGGGCGCGCCCCCCTGCCACGAGGGCCCCCTATTGCTCCACCGACGTACTCCTTCCTCCTATATATACCTATGTACCCCCGTCAGATCAAATACGGAGCCAAAAACCTAATTCCACCGCCGCAACCTTCTGTATCCGCGAGATCCCATCTTGGGGCCTTCTGTATGCCGGGGAGGGCATCTACCATGGAGGGCTTCTACATCAACACCATAGCCTCTCCGATGAAGTGTGAGTAGTTTACTTCAGAACCTTGGGTCCATAGTTATTAGCTAGCTGGATTCTTCTCTCTTTTTGGATCTCAATACAATGTTCTCCCCCTCTCTTGTGGAGATCTATTCGATGTAATCTTCTTTCTGCGGTGTGTTTGTTGAGACCGATGAATTGTGAGTTTATGATCCAGCTTATCTATGAACAATATTTGATTCTTCTCTAAATTCTTTTATGTATGATTGAGTTATCTCTACAAGTCTCTTCGAATTATCCGTTTGGTTTGGCCAACTAGATTGGTAGTTCTTGCCATGGGAGAAGTGTTTAGCTTTGGGTTCAATCTTGCGGTGTCCTTACTCGGTGACAGAAAGAGTTGCAAGGCACGTATTGTATTGTTGCCATCGAGGATAACAAGATGGGGTTTTTATCATATTGCATGAATTTATCCCTCTACATCATATCATCTTACTTAAAGCGTTACTCTGTTTTACTTAATACTCTAGATGCATGCTGGATAGCGGTCGATGAGTGGAGTAATAGTAGTAGATGCAGAATCGTTTCGATCTACTTGTTTTGGACGTGATGCCTATATACATGATCATACCTAGATAATCTCATAATTATTCACTTTTCTATCAATTGCTCAACAGTAATTTGTTCACCCACCGTAGAATACTTATGCTCTTGAGAGAAGCCACTAGTGAAACCTATGGCCCCCGGGTCTATTCTTATCATATCAATCTCCATTACTTTATTTACTTGCTTTGTTTTTACTTTGCCTTTTACTTTTTACTTTGCATCTATCTATCAAAAATACCAAAAATAGTATCTCTATCAGATCTCACTCTCGTAAGTGACCGTGAAGGGATTGACAACCCCTAAGCGTTGGTTGCGAGTTGCTATCATTTTGTGTAGGTACGAGGGACTTGTGCGTGGTCTCCTACTGGATTGATACCTTGGTTCTCAAAAACTGAGGGAAATACTTACGCTAGTTTACTGCATCATCCTCTCCTCTTCGGGGAAATCCAACGTAGTGCTCTAGAGGTAGCAAGAAGAATTTATGGCGCCGTTGCCAGGGAGTTCGCGCAAAAGTCAACTATACCAAGTACCCATCACAATCCCTATCTCTCGCATTACATTATTTGCCTCTCGCTTTCCTCTCCCCCACTTCACCCTTGCCGTTTTATTCGCCCTCTCTTTCCCAATCTCCTCCTCTCTTTCTCTTTTGCCTTTTTCTCGTTTAACTTTGCTTGTGTGTTGGATTACTTGTTGCCATGGCACAAGATAATACCAAATTGTGTGATTTCTCGAATACCAATAATAATGATTTCCTTAGTACTCCGATTGCTCCTCTTAATAATGATGAGTCTTGTGAAATCAATACCGCTTTGCTGAATCTTGTTATGAAAGATCAATTCGCCGGCCTTCCTAGTGAAGATGCCGCTACTCATCTAAACAATTTTGTTGATTTGTGTGATATGCAAAAGAAGAAAGATGCGGATAACAATATTGTCAAATTGAAGTTATTTCCGTTTTCACTTAGAGATCATGCTAAATTTTGGTTTTCATCTTTGCCTAAAAATACTATTGATTCTTGGAACAAGTGCAAAGATGCTTTTATCTCTAAATATTTTCCTCCCACTAAGATCATCACTCTTAGGAATGATATTATGAATTTTAAACAACTTGATCATGACCATGTTTCCCAATCTTGGGAAAGAATGAAATTGATGCTTCACAATTGCCCTACTCATGGTTTGAATTTATGGATGATCATACAAAATTTTTATGCCGGATTAAATTTTGCTTCTAGAAATCTTCTAGACTCGGCCGCGGGAGGCACGTTTATGGAAATTACGTTAGGAGATGCTACAACATTGCTTGACAATATTATGGCTAATTATTCTCAATGGCATACCGAAAGAACTTCTAGTAAAAAAGTGCATGCTATAGGGGAAATCAATGTTTTGAGTGAAAAGATGGATCAACTTATGAAAATGTTTGCTACTAAAAATACTTCTCTTGATCCCAATGATATGCCTTTATCTACTTTGATTGAGAATAATAATGAATCTATGGATGTGAATTTTGTTGGAAGGAATAGTTTTGGAAATAACGCGTATAGAGGGAATTTTAATCCTAGGCCTTATCCTAGTAATCCTTCTAATAATTATGGAAATTCCTACAACAACTCTTATGGAAATTTTAATAAGATGCCCTCTGAATTTCAGAGTAGTGTTAAAGAGTTTATGAATGCACAAAAGAATTTTAATGCCTTGCTTGAAGAAAAATTGCTTAAAGTTGATGATTTGGCTAGGAACGTTGATAGAATTTCTCTTGAAATTAATTCTTTAAAGCTTAGATCTATTCCTCCTAAGCATGATATCAATGAGTCTCTCAAAGCTATGAGAATTTCCATTGATGAGTGCAAGGAAAGAACCGCTAGGATGCGTGCTTCCAAAGATGCCTTTATTAAAGCGTGTTCTTCCGATTCCTATGAAAATCAAGATGAAGATCTAAAAGTTATTGATGTGTCCCCTATTAAATCCTTGTTTTGCAATATGAATCTTGATGAAACTGAATATGATCTTCCTTTACCTAGAAGGCATCCTAAGAATTCTGAGTTTCTAGATCTCGATGATGAAATTGATGAAAGTGGGATTGAAAGAAATAAAAATCTTGATGTTGCTAAACCCACTATTTTGGATCTCAAGGAATTTAATTATGAAAATTGCTCTTTGATTGGTTGTATTTCCTTGTTGCAATCCATGCTAGATTCTCCTCATGCTTATAGTCAAAATAAGGCCTTTACCGAACACATTGTTGATGCCTTGATGCAATCTTATGAAGAAAAACTTGAGTTGAAAGTTTCTATCCCTAGAAAACTCTATGATGAGTGGGAACCTACTATCAAAATTAAAATTAAACATTATGAGTTTCATGCCTTGTGTGATTTGGGTGCTAGTGTCTCCACTATTCCCAAAACTTTGTGTGATTTGCTAGATTTCCGTGACTTTGAAGATTGCTCTCTAAACTTGCATCTTGCGGATTCCAGTATTAAAAAGCCTATGGGAAGAATTAATGATGTTCTTATTGTTGCCAATCGGAATTATGTGCCCATAGATTTTATCGTTCTTGATATAGATTGCAATCCTTCATGTCCTATTATTCTTGGTAGACCTTTCCTTAGAATGATTGGTGTGATTATTGATATGAAGGAAGGGAATATTAGATTCCAATTTCCCTTGAGAAATGGTATGGAACACTTCCCTATAAAGAAAATAAAACTACCATATGAATCTATCATGATAGCCACCTATGGATTGCCTACCAAAGATGGCAAAATTTAGATCTATCTTCGCTTTTATGCCTAGCTAGGGGCGTTAAACGATAGCGCTTGTTGGGAGGCAACCCAATTTTATTTTTTGTTCTTTGTTTTTGCTCCTGTTTAGTGCTAAATTTTGTTTCTATTTTCTGTTTAGATGTGGTTTTGTGTTTTAATTAGTGTTTGTGCCAAGTAGAACCTATAGGATAAGCTATGATGATAGTTGATTTGATTCTGCTGAAAAACAGAAACTTTGCGCTCACGAGAAAAAATTCAAGAAATCACAGGAACGTGCTTTTGCATTGATTCTTTTTGGTGCTGATCAATAAACAAATTGTCCAGTACGTCCTATTTTGGTAGAATTTTTTAGAGATCCAGAAGTTTGCGTTAGTTACATATTGCTACAGACTGTTCTGTTTTTGACAGATTCTGTTTTTCGTGTGTTGTTTGCTTATTTCAATGCATCTATGGCTAATAAATTAGTTTATAAACCATAAGGAAGTTGGAATACAGTAGGTTTAACACCAATATAAATAAAGAATGAGTTAATTACAGTACCTTGAAGTAGTCTTTTGTTTTCTTTCACTAACGGAGCTCACGAGATTTCTATTGAGTTTTGTGTTGTGAAGTTTTCAAGTTTTGGGTGAATTCTTTTGATGGATTATGGAACAAAGAGTGGCAAGAGCCTAAGCTTGGGGATGCCCATGGCACCCCCAAGATAATCCAAGGACACCAAAAAGTCAAAGCTTGGGGATGCCCCGGAAGGCATCCCCTCTTTCGTCTACTTCCATCGGTAATTTACTTGGAGCTATATTTTTATTCACTACATGATATGTGTTTTGCTTGGAGCGTCTTTATTATTTGTGTCTTTGATTGTTAGTTTGCCACAATCATCCTTGCTGTACACACCTTTTGAGAGAGCCATACCTGATTTGGAATTTGCTAGAATACTCTATGTGCTTCACTTATATCTTTCGAGCTTGATAGTTTTGCTCATAGTGCTTCACTTATATCTTTTGAGCTTGATAGTTTTGCTCATAGTGCTTCACTTATATCTTTTGAGCGTAATAATTTTTGCTCTAGTGCTTCACTTAGATCTTTAAGAGCGCGGTGGTGGATTTGTTTTAAAAAAACTATTGATCTCTCATGCTTCACTTAGATTATTTTGAGAGTTGTTAATAGCATGGTAATTTTCTTAAAGTTAATATACTTGGTATTCAAGATTTGTGAAACTTTCTTTTGAGTGCATTGAATACTAAGATAAGTTTGATGCTTGATAATTGTTTTGAGATATGGAGGTGATAATATTAAAGCAATGCTAGTAGGGGTAATTATGAATTTAAAGAATGCTTGCGTTGAAGTTTGTGATTCCCGTAGCATGCACGTATGGTGAACCGCTTGTGATGAAGTCGGAGCACAATTTTATTTATTGATTGTCTTCCTTATGAGTGGCAGTCGGGGACGAGCGATGGCATTTTCCTACAAATCTATCCCCCTAGGAGTATGTGTTTAATGCTTTGGTTTTTGATGACTTCTAAATTTTTGCAATACGTGCATGAGTTCTTTTGATTAATGTTGAGTCCATGGATTATACGCACTCTCACCTTTCCGTCATTGCCAGCCTCTCTAATACCACGCACTTTTCGCCGGTATCATACACCCACCATATACCTTCCTCAAAACAGCCACCATACCTACCTATCATGGCATTTCCATAGCCATTCCGAGATATATTGCCATGCAACTCTCCACTGTTCCGCTCATATGACACACATTACTTTTGTCATATTGCTTTTTGCATGAACATGTAGTTGACATTGTATTTGTGGCAAAGCCACTGTTCATAATTATTTCATACATGTCACTCTTGATTCATTGCATATCCCGGTACACCGCCGGAGGCATTCATATAGAGTCATATCTTGTTCTAAGTATCGAGTTGTAATTGTTGAGTTGTAAGAAAAATAAAAGTGTGATGATCATCATTATTAGAGCATTGTCCCAGTGAGGAAAGAATGATGGAGACTATGATTCCCCCATAAGTTGGGATGAGACTCCGGACTTTATGAAAAATAAAAGAGGCCAAAGAAGCCCAAATAAAAAAAGAGGCCAAAGAAGCCCACCAAAAGAAAAAAAAGAAAAGAAAAAAAAGAAAAAATGAGAGAAAAAGAGAGAAGGGACAATGCTACTATCCTTTTTCCACACTTGTGCTTCAAAATAAGCACCATGATCTTCATGATAGAGAGTCTCATATGTTATCACTTTCATATACTAGTGGGAATTTTTCATTATATAACTTGGCTTGTATATTCCAATGATGGGCTTCCTCAAAAGTGCCCTAGGTCTTCTTGAGCAAGCAAGTTGGATGCACACCCACTTAGTTTCTTTTGTTGAGCTTTCATATACTTATAGCTCTAGTGCATCTGTTGCATGGCAATCCCTACTCACTCACATTGATATCTATTGATGGGCATCTCCATAGCCCGTTGATACGCCTAGTTGATGTGAGACTATCTTCTCCTTTTTGTCTTCTCCACAACCACCATTCTATTCCACCTATAGTGCTATGTCCATGGCTCACGCTCATGTGTTCACTACTAGGAAAAGGGCTATAGATGGGATTGACACTAATGGCGCACCAGAAAGATGGTGCGCCATTAGTATATACTAATGGCGCACCACAATCTGATGCGCCATTAGAGTTTAAACTACTAATGGCGCACCATGCTACGGGTGCGCCATTAGTATCAAAAAAAAATTTAACTAGTGCGCCTGTCCAAACATACTAATGGTGCATCCGGGCAAAGTGCGCCATTAGTAGTTGTAACTACTAATGGCGCACCAGTCAGCAGGTGCGCCATTAGTATAGAATTTTTTTTTGAACTAGTGCGCCTATCCAAACATACTAATGGCGCATCCTGCCCAAGTGCGCCATTAGTAGTTGTAACTACTAATGGCGCACCAGGCAGTGGGTGCGCCATTAGTATAGAATTTTTTTTTGAACTAGTGCGCCTATCCAAACATACTAATGGCGCATCCTGCTTAAGTGCGCCATTAGTAGTTGTAACTACTAATGGCGCACCATGGAAGAGGTGCGCCATTAGTAAGTGGGCAGCAACAAGATATTTGGGACAGCCTCTCCTACCCACACACTCACTTTCTCCCCATTTCATTCTCTCCACCTCCTCCTTGTCTCGGGTGCCTCCTCTTTTTCACCTCATTTCCACCATAGATTCATTCAAATTAAGTGGTTAAATTACCTTGTTTTAATAGGTAAGTAAGGGGGGAAGCTATATTTAGGTTGTTCTCCTTACAACAATGTGCACATGCACTTTTTACGGCCTAGCTAGATCTATGTATGTTCGTGGTGTTGCATATGTTTGTGGTGTTGCATATGTGTTTGTGTTTGGAGGTGTACCGGTATTTGATATGCGATAGTTGCCAATATTTTGCCGGAATGTTGATTCATTTCCGTTTCGGCGAGAATTTTGGCATTAAGCATTCTTTTTGGTCCTATTTTTAGGGAAAGTCATGCCAAATTTTTGTTTGGTTCTAAAATATCGTTTTGCTCTACCCCGCAGGCGACCATGGTCCGCACGATGACCGAAGGCATCGTGAATAGGTTTTTGAGGTCCGCGAAGGCCAAGATGCTTCAAAAGAACGAGACGGAGATAAGATGTCCGTGTCGAAGATGCAAGCTGAAGAGCCTTATTGCGGACCCGGATTCCGGGCAGGTGCGGGACCACCTGCTGTTGCGTGGTTTCATGGATGGCTATCGGTGGCAAGGTGATGAAGATGACTACGAAGTCGTCCATGCGGGCCGGGCAAGAAATGAGGAAGGGCAGCAAGACAACCACCGCGGCTCGGGCGGGCGAGAAGACGAAGAATCCCCAGGAGATGATCACGACTGTGATGCTGTACACAGTCATCATGTAGAAGATGCAGGACATGATGATGAGGAAGATGCTGGAGCAGGCGACGGGCATGATCATGAAGATGATGATGCCGGCGGAGCAGACGATGCTGGACCATCGATGGGCTGGGTGCAGGACCCTCATATTCAAGAGCTGCTTCTCAAGCAGACGGATAACGCAAGAGCTGCCGCCCGAGAGAAAGCCAAGATGGATCAACTTGAGTTAGACGCGGTTACTCCATTGTATGAAGGATGCAGGCCCGAGGATACCCGCCTGAAAGTAACGCTCATGGCCCTGGAGATGAAGGTAAAACACAAAATGACCGACGCATGCTTCGACGAGAACATGTCATTCTGGCACGAACGTCTTCCCAAGGGGAACAAGTGCCCGACCAGTTTGGAGGAGGCGAAGAAAATCGTGTGTCCTCTGGATTTACCGCACGTGAAATACCATGTGTGCATGAACAATTGCATCATTTATCGGGACGAGCACGCGGAGTCTACCATATGTCCGGTGTGCGGCGTCACTCGATACAAGAAGAGGAAGAAAGCTCCTCGAAAAGTGGTGTGGTACTTTCCGATCACTCCTCGTCTGCAGCGCTATTTTGCGGACCCTAAGGTAGCAAAGCTCCTGCGTTGGCACGCGGATAGGGAGGAGAAGAAGCGGGAAGATGACGCAAATGATCCGGAGATAGATAAAAAAGACAAGATGCTGAGTCACCCTAAGGATGCGAGCCAGTGGCAAGCGTTGAACTTCGAAGACTCGGAATTTGGGAACGATCCAAGGAACATCGTGCTGGGCGCGAGCACCGATGGAGTCAATCCGTTTGGCAGCCAGAGAAGCACACATAGCACCTGGCCTGTGTTTGTGTGGATGTACAACCTTCCCCCCTGGTTGTGCATGAAGAGGAAGTACATTCACATGAGTATGCTAATTGAAGGGCCGAAACAACCAGGGAACGACATCAATCTGTATCTGGGGCTACTGAAAGAGGAGCTTGACACGCTGTGGAAAACGCCAGCCAATACGTGGGACGCCGCAGAGAAAGAATATTTCCCTATGAGAGCCGCACTGCTCACGACGGTGCACGACTATCTCGGTTACGGATATCTTGCGGGGCAAGTAGTCCACGGATTTTCTGGATGCGTAAGGTGCATGGATGACACAACGTATCGCCAGCTAGATAGAGATCCCGGGTCTTCGAAAACCGTGTTCATGGGACATCAAAGGTGGCTTCGCGACGATGACCCGTGGAGGAAACGCAAGGATCTGTTCGATGGTGAAACCGAACCCCGAAAACGCCCGTGTACGAGGAGCGGCGAGGAAATAGACAAGCTGTTGAAAAATTGGAAAGACTGCCCACTGCCGGGAAAGAAGCAAAAGGCGCCAGAGCCGGGAAAGAAGCGAAAGGCGCCAGAGCCGCTGCTGAAGGTATGGAAAACGAGGTCTGTTTTCTGGGACTTGCCGTACTGGAAGATCCACCGTGTGCCTCACAGCCTTGATGTCATGCATATCACGAAGAACGTGTGCGAGAGTCTGCTTGGTACCCTGCTCAACATGCCAGAGAGGACCAAAGATGGGCCGAAAGCAAGGGCAGACTTGAAATCAATGGGCATCAGGCAGGAGCTTCACGCTATATATTATGATGATGATGATGATGATGATGATGATGATGATGATGATGATGATGATGATGAGGCGAAGCAGGACACAGAAAGTCGTCGCAAAGGCAAAAAGGCCAAGAAGACCGGAAATGACTGCCCTCCCGCGTGCTTCACTCTAAGTCAGGAGGAGATCGAGCAATTTTTCACCTGCCTCCTAGGAGTAAAACTTCCTTACGGTTACGCGGGGAAGATAAGCAGATACCTAGACCCAGCGAAGCAGAAGTTCAGCGGGATGAAGTCTCACGACTGTCACGTGTTGATGATACAGATACTTCCAGTTGCAATCCGTGGGATCATGGACGCGCATGTCCGTGAAACGCTATTTGGCCTATGCAACTTCTTCGATGTCATCTCTCGGAAGTCGATTGGCGTGAGGCAACTCAGAAGGCTACAGGAAGAGATCGTGGTGATACTATGCGAGCTTGAGATGTACTTCCCGCCCGCATTCTTCGACGTTATGGTGCATCTGCTGGTCCATATAGTGGAGGATATCATCCAACTCGGGCCGACGTTCCTGCACAGCATGATGCCGTTCGAAAGGATGAATGGTGTCATCAAAGGATACGTTCGCAACATGTCACGTCTAGAAGGAAGCATAGCCAGGGGCTTTCTGACCGAAGAGTGCATCTCCTACTGCACGAATTATCTAGGCATCGAGAACCCCGTTGGTCTGCCCGTCAACAGGCACCTCGGCAGGCTCGCTGGATGGGGTCACCGTGAGGGTCGCCGCGAAATGCATGTTGACTTCGAGGGTCGACTCGCCGACTTTGAAAGAGCAAACCTAGTCGCGCTACAACACATAGACGTGGTCGATCCTTGGGTGGTAGAGCACAAAACGTTTATTAAAAAGACGTACAATGACGGAAGGACCGGCGCCCGATCGTGCTCCGCACCCTCAAGGAGGAAGTTACTGAAGTGGACTCCAACGGGAATCCAACGGCGCCCGAACGAATAGTCAAGGGGTACTCGCTTCAGCTCGGGTGCATTGTCCGGAGCACCGTCTCGATCAACACCGAGAACCTGAGGCATCCTGACCGAGGGAATTTGCGCCACCTCCTCTTCACGAAGCTGCACGAACGATACAAGTTCCCCGCTGAATTCGAAAACACAAGCCTCAAAGGGAATAAAGTGAACAATGCTGCCCTCACGAAGATGAGCAAGGCCCTGTCTACTTGGAAAAGCAATGTGAAGAGAATGATCGAGAAAGGTGAGAGTTATGAGAAGATCAAGGAGAAAAATCCTTCGATCACCGAAGATGACTACAACGACTTCAAGATCAATTGCTCGAGCACCGCAAGCTCCCAATCAAGTGAGTGGGGGAAACAAATGCGGGAGCTGAACATAGGGGAACACACACTCGGTCCCGGCGGTTATAGAGTGGCGGAGCCTATATGGGACAAGGAGGAGGCGGACCGTGCCGAGCAAGGCCTACCGCCCCTCTTCGATAAATACGGTGACAAGCAGACCAGGAACTTTGTCAGGGCCCGGTACAAGAAGGACCCGAAAACAAAGGAGCTTACCACGGATCCGAAGACCAGGCGGCTTGAGCTTGTTCTGGTAAGGAATACACCCCCGCGTAATTAGCTCCATATGGTTGCATTCTAATTAATGAAGCCGAATTTCTAAATGGTTCACATTCCTTCCGCAGGCGACTGAAAGCAGTAGCGCGGGGTCGACTCAGAGCAACCCTTGGGACATCACTCTAAATAGGGGGTTGAATATAATGAAGAACAAGGATAAGCTCAGTAAGCCGACGTCAGCTGGTCGTGTGGCCGGCAAAGGCTTGTAGACAAAATGGGGGTCATACTATACCGCTGGTGTGCGGAAGGAGAAAAAGACCAGCTCGGAAAGCCAGGTGCGAGAGGTTCAAGAACTCAAGGCACAGGTGGCGCGGATTCCGGAGATTGTCCAAGAGCAAGTGGAACAACGACTCGGAGCGACGATCACCGCCCTTGTGCCTACCTTGATCTCGGGGTTGAGTGCATGGATTGCGGGCGGCCAACAGGGGCCGCCCCCGATTCCTAGCTTCACGGCCAGCAACTCGCATAATGCGATGGCGGGGCCATTGGTGCCTCCGGCGGAGGCGGCATTGGTGTCTCCGACGCCGGCACGGGAGCTTAATGCACCCGGGTGTACGCCGGCCGGCACCTCTTCAGCAAGCGGCCGCTCCGTCAACTGCACGCCCGCCGTTGGCGGTGCCTCTACATTAGCCGAGCTCGACGACATCATCACGGTAACTAATTAAGCCTCTCTCGGCCGAGGACTTCATCTCCTTGCCTTTGACTGGGCATCCCTGATGCCCTACATGTTTTCGCAGGGCGCCGCCGACGTTCCGTGCACTCTCCTCCACTTCGTGAACAACGAGTTGGTCGATGTCGCCAAGGGAAAAATCGTTCAACCGGGCAACCCCTTGTTCCATGGTACCCAGATGCCACCCAACTTGTTTAGGGTTCAACTGGTTCGGGTGCTGCCAGGCTGCGACGACTTGTTACCCCCGATTCGACCCGTCGGGGCTGATGATGATGACGTGATGACCCTCAGCGCCTGCCTGAGCTGGCCCCTGCTTTGGCCGAAGAGCCAGATTCGTTTGGGGGCGGGGGACACCACCCCAAAGACAACACCGCCAGTCGTGCCGGCGCCAAGTCGGCCCCATGGCAAGACCGCCGTAACGGTGCCGGACATCCCTATGCCACTGGATCCAAACATGCATATGGCACAGGATCAGAACGACGACGACGACGACGATGATACATTTGGCAACGTCGATCAGTACTTTGCCGAGCATGGGTACGATGGCGACTTCATGGGGCCTCCTTCTCAAGAACCAAACCCAACAAAAGACGTGTGCGATCTAGCTCGTACCGCGGAGAGGCCAAGTTGCAACAGGCGCCGTCTGGCGTTCAGCTCTCAGGAGACGCCTCCAGCTGCCGACTTCACCGAGCCTCAGATAGGCGAGGTGCAAAATATTATCAGCCCCAACACACTCAAGAAGGCGGTCTGTGAGCAAAACTCGGTCCCATTACAGGAGAAGAAGAAGGCACGCAAAAGAAAGAGTAAGAAGGGTGCGAGCCAGCCGGCACCGAGTATGATCCGTGCTCAGGACGGGCCACCTTCACCTAAGGATATCTCGAGGAGGGTGCATGTGGCGGGTAGGGCGATGCTACCACCAAATATGCTCAATGCTGCAACCGGTGCTATGCGGAGTCTGCACGACAGTGTTCTTTCTTTGGAGAAGCGGCGTCTCAGAGAGAAGGATGTGGCATACCCGGTTTTCGTGGCCAAGGTGCCAGAGGGCAAGGGCTTTGTGGATGGCAACATCGGGGGTACGATCGTCCTGCGGTTTGATGACATCTTTGCTATGTTTAACCTTCATCCGCTGCACTACACCTTCGTTCGGCTATTTTCGCTGAGTATGGAGATGCGGATCATTCGCGACAAGACCCCGGACATCGTGATAGTCGACCCCTTCTACATGCGTGCCAAGATCTTGGGCAGCGCTGGGGACCGGCAAGTCGCGAGTTCTTACCTCGAAGGCGTCATTCTGGCAAACCAAGATAAGGATAACTTCCTCGTGCCTTACTTTCCCGAGTAAGTCCTCCCCTCAACCGGCCCGTAACATATGAATTCTTACATTTCGATCGTTTTTCTTTTAACATTCCGTGTTTTCTGCAGTGACACACGTTGCACGCTCATCCTCCTAAGCCCCAAATATTCCATGGCCACGTATTTCGACCCGGACCGTCAGTCGAACGTAGACTACACAAATGTCAAGAAGGTTCTTGATGATGTTCTCCCCGGCTACGCCAAATCTGGAGGCACCTTCACCAGGCCTATTCGTAAGTACGGCAAGCACGTGTTCTCCCACAATACGATGTTCTGCTGCGTCAAGCAGCCGCCTGGCGGTCAGAAGGGTGCCTACTACGCCATCCATCACATGCGGGCGGTCGTACGGGACCATCATCAACTTCTGCTACCGAGTAAACTCCAAGATTGGGCCGCGAGCGTGTCGGCAATCCAGGACGCGGACCTCCGACAAGAATTCTTTCGCATCCAGTCGGAGTTTGCGGAAATCATCCATCAAGATGTCCTTCGTACCTCGGGGCAGTTCTACCTCAGAAATCAACCGTCCAACAGTGACATCGACACAATGCTACAAATGCAGGATGACAACGCCCGTTCTTTCATGACTCCCACGATAGACGGCGGCTTCATCCACGCTCCGGTCCCTTGAGTCGAGTTGTCTAGTTCTGAAATATCGATTGGCTCATGTTGTAATTAAACTTTAATGAACTTGTAGTATGTCTCTTTGGTTTCGAGAGTCGTTCAACTTAGATGTAATCGATGCTATTAATGTCTTGCTTTTCTCTTCCGATCGTTCTGTTGCATACTTATATATTGCTTATGTATTGTCTGTGAATTGGTACTAACGTTTTGTTTGGCTAGTGCATAGCGATGCCGATGTATGTCGTGTACAAGGGTAAGGTTCCCGGAGTCTACGGTGACTGGGAGGAGTGTCGGAGACAGGTTCACCGATTCGGCGGTAACAGTTACAAAGGGTACACCACTAGGGCCGAGGCCGAATCTAGATACGCCCGCTATCTAGCGGGAGAGGGGAGGGAGCGTTGGAGGAACCGGATGAAGACGAGTTTCATCGTGATGATGCTCATCGTGATGACCGCAGCTCTCTTCTATGTGATGGTAGTTTAGATGATCGATATCGACTTGTAATGCGAAGATAAACTCGCTACTCGCGGTCTCGAGACTTGTAATATAATGTTCTATCTTTGTTCGGTCTTTTCAATTCGGAGACTAATATGATGAATTGTATTCGGAGACTAATATGATGAATTGTATTCAAAGACTAATCTTCTATTGTATTTGATGAATCTATTGTTGATGTGTGCTGTCTATATTTTGTCAAATTATACATTTTGTAACCTGTGCAAAAAACAGAAAATAAAAAAATAAAAAAAACCTAATATTCATACTAATGGCGCATCACATGACAGTGCGCCATTAGTATGACAGTGCATACTAATGGCGCATCACCGGGTAGTGCGCCATTAGTATGCTGCGGTTACTAATGGCGCATCCAGAGGTGGTGCGCCATTAGTATGCCAAAGCACCTGGGTATACATGCCCCCTGGGAGGCATACTAATGGCGCACCCTCGCATATACTAATGGCGCACCAGGTGGTGCGCCATTAGTATACCAGATACTAATGGCGCACCAGGTGGTGCGCCATTAGTAAAAATTACTAATGGCGTGCTATCAATGGCGCACCAGTGATGCGCCATTAATGGCCATATTAGGTGCGCCATTAGTAGTGGTATTTCTAGTAGTGGTTGCGTGAAAGTTGAAAAAGTTTGAGATTTCTAAAGTATGAAACAATTGCTTGGCTCGTCATCGGGGTTTGTGCATGATTAAATACTTTGTGTGATGAAGATAGAGCATAGCCAGACTATATGATTTTGTAGGGATAACTTTCCTTAACCATGCTATTTTGAGAAGACATGATTGCTTTGATTAGTATGCTTGAAGTATTATTACTTTTATGTTAATATGAACTTTTGTCTTGAATCTTTTGGATCTGAATATTCATGTCACAATTAAGAAGATTTACATTGAAATTATGCCAAAGTATCACTCCGCATCAAAAAAAATTATCATTTACCTACTCGAGGACGAGCAGGAATTAAGCTTGGGGATGCATGATACGTCTCCAACGTATCTATAATTTTTGATTACTCCATGCTACTTTGTCTACTGTTTTGGACTATATTGGGCTTTATTTTCCACTTTCATATTATTTTTGGGACTAACCTATTAACCGGAGGCCCAGCCCAGAATTGTTGTTTTTTGCCTATTTCAGTATTTTGAAGAAACAGAATATCAAACGGAGTCCAAACGGAATAAAACCTTCGGGAACGTGATTTTCTCACCGAACGTGATCCAGGAGACTTGGACCCTACTCCAAGAAGTGCCAGAGGCGGTCACGAGGGTGGAGGGCCACCCCCCCTGGGCGCGTCCCCCTGCCTCGTGGGCCCCCTGTTGCTCCACCGACGTACTCCTTCCTCCTATATATACCTACGCACCCCGGTCAGATCAGATACGGAGCCAAAAACCTAATTCCACCGCCGCAACCTTCTGTATCCGCGAGATCCCATCTTGGGGCCTGTTCCGGAGCTCCGCCGGAGAGGGCATCTACCACGGAGGGCTTCTACATCAACACCATAGCCTCTCCGATGAAGGGTGAGTAGTTTACTTCAGACCTTCGGGTCCATAGTTATTAGCTAGATGGCTTCTTCTCTCTTTTTGGATCTCAATACAATGTTCTCCCCCTCTCTTGTGGAGATCTATTCGATGTAATCTTCTTTTTGCGGTGTGTTTGTTGAGACCGATGAATTGTGAGTTTATGATCCAGCTTATCTATGAATAATATTTGATTCTTCTCTAAATTCTTTTATGTATGATTGAGTTATCTCTACAAGTCTCTTCGAATTATCCGTTTGGTTTGGCCAACTAGATTGGTAGTTCTTGCCATGGGAGAAGTGTTTAGCTTTGGATTCAATCTTGCGGTGTCCTTACTCAGTGACAGAAAGAGTTGCAAGGCACATATTGTATTGTTGCCATCGAGGATAACAAGATGGGGTTTTTATCATATTGCATGAATTTATCCCTCTACATCATGTCATCTTACTTAAAACATTACTCTGTTTTACTTAATACTCTAGATGCATGCTGGATAGCGGTCGATGAGTGGAGTAATAGTAGTAGATGGAGAATCGTGTCGATCTACTTGTTTTGGACGTGATGCCTATATACATGATCATACCTAGATAATCTCATAATTATTCGCTTTTCTATCAATTGCTCAACAGTAATTTGTTCACCCACCGTAGAATACTTATGCTCTTGAGAGAAGCCACTAGTGAAACCTATGGCCCCCGGGTCTATTCTTATCATATCAATCTCCATTACTTTATTTACTTGCTTTGTTTTTACTTTGCCTTTTACTTTTTACTTTGCATCTATCTATCAAAAATACCAAAAATATTATCTCTATCACATCTCACTCTCGTAAGTGACCGTGAAGGGATTGACAACCCCTAAGTGTTGGTTGCGAGTTGCTATCGTTTTGTGTAGGTATGAGGGACTTGTGCGTGGTCTCCTACTGGACTGATACCTTGGTTCTCGAAAACTGAGGGAAATACTTACGCTACTTTACTGCATCATCCTCTCCTCTTCGGGGAAATCCAACGCAGTGCTCAAGAGGTAGCATCCTTGAACAACTTGGTTGCATCAGCCGCACTCTTCGCCAAGTCTACATACTTATCTACGGCACTCCATAGCTTATCCAATGGAGCATACTTTGGATCTAAAAACTTCATCCGCAACAAACAAGGATTTCCGGCCGCGATCTCCCGGGCTTGTTGAAGTTCCTCCCGCGCGTCTCTAATCTGAGAGCGCGTCTATTTAGCCGAGTCCAGCGCCTTCTTCAGGTCAGCCGCCTTCGCCTGATTCTCTTTCTCGAGAAGCTCATACTGGCCGGCGGCGTCCCTCAGCTCCACAGCCATCTCGGCTATCTTTTCTTCGCTTCAGAGATGAGCGGCCTGTTCGGCTTTCAATTCTTCGGCTGCCTTTAGAGCAGCCGCATTGCTAACCCGGGCTTGTTCCTTGGCTAGGGCAAGCTCCGCCCTCAGGGCCTCAACGGCAGCAGCTCCGCCTGCAACTATATCACATCACATTAATATTACAACCTTCTTGCAATTTCCCAAAATAGATGTGGATATAGGAAAGCATACTCTGCGACTCCTCTAATCGCTTGTTAACAAGCATGACGTCGGCCTCCACCACGTCAATCTGCCACCTCAATTCGGCGCATTCAGCGGCCTGGTCTATTGCCGAACCCTTAGCAACCTGCACATCAATACAAGTGCGATTATTATCTGGGAGTATGATCCTCCATTTGCCGCCATCGTCTGGCACCCACAATCTCAGGGGCTACTATCTATACAAAGCGCATGTATCGCATGCGGTACAACTAAAAGCTGCGTATTTTTGCGGCTTACCTCAAAGCCTTTGAGCAGGATCCTTAAAGCTTCGTTTAAACCGCTTGTGGCAGAGGAGATTTTCTCCAACACCGTACCCATTAGTGTACGATGATCCTCCAAGAGAGCAGCTGACTCCAGGAGGCCCGTCAGCGTGTTCGGCCGGACACCGGACTCTCCCGGACCCTTTTCATTGTCCGCCACGGGAGCCGAACGCGCCGGGCTCGGGGCGGCCGAAGTGTTAGCTTCCAGCCCCATTGTATCTGGACTCCTCCGTGACGATACCTCAGGGTCGCCCGCTTCACGGGACGGGGAAGCAGGTGAGGGTTCACTCTCCATCATCTCCGGAAGAAGATCCCCCGAGGATGAGCCCTGTTGAGATGAACTGCTGACCGGACTACAAAAAACAGGTCCTGGTTATTACTCTCAGAGGAAAAAGCAATAAGTTCCTTGTTTAATTAAACTTACAGCTCGGTGGAGGGCTAGCCCGTTTGCGGGCACTGTGCGGTGAGGACGCCCTTCGGGGCAGCGCCCTTTGGTGAAGTTCTCTTCCCTTGTTTAGGCGCCCCCGTCTCCAAATCTTCGGAGGCGGCCCTCTTCTTCCCGCGGGGAAGGACACCATAGATTGGCCTCCCCAATTGTCCTCCTCCATGGAGACGTTAATTCCCCTGGTTCGGATGTGCAATGTGTGAGGCCCACTCTTGACTCCCCACTCTACCCTTCAGCTTTTTCTGGTGGCACTTGACTTAGTGTCCATTTAAGAATCCGGGCCATTGCCGGACCGGGCGAGCCTTCGGGAAGCGGGGCCGGACACCTGATCCTCTCCGCCTTACTAAGCCAATCCTGGTTGCGGACAGTATTCAGAACAATGCTATGACAAATATAATCAAGGTGTTCGGTTATAGGTTACTTACTTAGGTATCTAGGCGATTGCAGCTCAGGCCCGCATCCTCGGTGGTGTCCGGACACTTTATTCATGGTCCGAAGAACAACTTATACATCCCTTCGGGCGTCATGCTGAAGAAATATTGAATGGTTCGCGGACCTTCTGGATTGAGTTCCCACATCCGGAGAGGCCGATGTTTGCATGACAGGATCCACCGAACTAGCATTACATGGATTATTTTGATAAGACTAATGTCCCTCTCGAGGAGCTCCCGAATGCGGCTTTGTAGCATTGGTACATCATTCGTAGGCCCCCGGTTTAGTTCCATGTTGGCCCACGATGCTAGTTGAGGTGGAGGGCCCGAGCGGAAGGCGGGCGCGGCCGCCCACTTTGAGCCTCGAGGAGCTGTGACATAAAACCACCTCCATTGCCATAGATCAGATACCTCCGGGAAGGAGCCTTCGGGCCATGGGGCATCGATGTTCCTACTTATTATGGCGCCTCTGCACTCTGCGTGTCACCCCTCAATCATCTTCGGCTTCACATTGAAAGTCTTGAGCCATAAGCCGAAGTGGGGGTGATGTGGAGGAAGGCTTCACACACAGTGATAAATGACGAGATGTGGAGGATGGAATCCGGAGCTAGATCGTGGAAACCTAGCCCGTAGTAGAACATGAGCCCCCTCACGAAGGGATCAAGAGTAAGACCTAAGCCCCGGAGGAAGTGGGAGACAAATACGACGCTCTCGTTGGTCTCGGGAGTGGGGATAACCTGTTCGGGAGCAGGAAGCCTATGCTTGACATCGGCGGTCAAATACCCAGCCTCCCTGAGGTTCGCAATATCCTCCTCTATGACAGAGGAAGCCATCCATCGGCCTTGATAGTCAGATCCGGACATGATCGAAGATTCGGGGTGCTTAGGCTCGAGCTTTGGGTGTTGGAACTCAGGGTGCGAGGTGTACGAACGTGGAGATAGATGGGTAGGCCTCGGCTCCTTTATAAAGGGGGAAGAATATCAAGCGTCCCCGAACGTGGTCGTTCGGGACTTGCCTAAAAACACGGGGTCATGCCAACAGGCACGATTGGATTACCCATACCCGTATTGATGAGAATCCCGTAGTAAGGAGGACACGATCTCTGCTCTGACAGGACGTTCCAAAGAAACCGCCTCGTGGTGTGTGCGGTAGCAAGTTGTAAAAACGGTTCGAATAAAAACCGGACCATGGCGTGATGTCACTTTTCAAAGAATTGTCAGCAGATTAGATTCATGGATTATTATTCTCTCTACGGTGGTATATGGAATTTATCCTACAGAGCCGGACACGGTCCTTGTGTTCGGAATTAATTTTGGAGTATTCGGAGGTGGAACCTGCCTCGCAATGTCGAAGACAATCTACGCGCCGGACTCATCGTCATTGAAGCCTGGTTCAGGGGCTACTGAGGGAGTCCTGGATAAGGGGGTATCCGGACAGCCGGACTATACACTTTGGTTGGACTGTTGGACTATGAAGATACAAGATAGAAGACTTTGTCCCGTGTCCGGATGGGACTCTCCTTGGCGTGGAAGGCAAGCTTGGCGAATCGGATGTAGATCTCATCCTCTGTAAACCGACTCTGTGTAACCCTAGCCCCCTCCGGTGTCTATATAAACCGGAGGGTTTAGTCCGTAGGACAACAACAATCATACCATAGGCTAGCTTCTAGGGTTTAGCCTCTCTGATCTTGTGGTAGATCAACTCTTGTAATAATCATATCATCAAGATCAATCAAGCAGTAAGTAGGGTATTACCTCCATCGAGAGGGCCCGAACCTGTGTAAACATCATGTCCCCAGTCTCCTGTTACCATTAGCCTTAGACGCACAGTTCGGGACCCCCTACCCGAGATCCGCCGATTTTGACACCGACAGTCGTCCGCCCTATGGGGCGGGGAAATCTGTGGAGGCGTTTCGCTCTCCATCATCTCCGGAAGAAGGTCCCCCGAGGAAGAGAATTGTTGAGGGAGGCTACATGCCGAACTGCAAAATATATATTTTAAATATTACCCTTGCAACCAAGAAAGAATGGGGTATGTTTAAAACACCCTTGTTCACTTACAATTCGTCTAAGGCCGGTCCCTATGGAGGAACTGCGTGGCAACATCACCTCCCGAACCAAAACCCCCTGACAGGGATTTCTTCCCTCGCTTGGAAGCCTTTATCTTCAAGTCTTTGGAGGCGGTCCTCTTCTTCCCATGGGGAGAGGGGATGTCAGTTTCTCCTTCCCTTTCATCTTCGGAAAAGGGAGTTCCAATCTCCCCAGACGCGGTGCCTGACATACCCCTAGAGTAGGGGCCACTCTGGACCTTCCTACTCCTCTCCTTGTCTTCCTCTGATGGCACTTGATAGGGTGCCGGATCCAGCATCCTTGTTAACACCGGATCCGCTGAGTCTACGGGAAGAGGGACCGAACACCTGATCCTCTCCGCCTTCTTTATCCAGCCCTGGCCGAGTATGGTTTTCTCAGTATATTGTTATGAGAAATTTAACTAAACTGTGTTCAGGAGTCGAGTGCTTACCGAGGTATCCGGGTGGTTGTAGTCAAGGCATGCGTCCTCTGTGGTGTCCGGACACTTTTTTCGTGATTTGAAGAATAATTTATACATCCCTTCGAGCATCGTGCCGAAGAAGTGCTGAAGGGTTCGAAGTCCTTCCGGATTGAACTCCCACATGCAGAGAGGTCGTCGCTGGCACGGTAGGACCCGATGGACTAGCATTACTTGGATTACCTTGACAGGACCGGTGTCCTTCTCAATAAGGTTACGAATGTGGCTTTGCAATGTCTGCACTTCATCAAGCG
Source organism: Triticum aestivum (assembly GCF_018294505.1). Taxonomy (NCBI): domain Eukaryota; kingdom Viridiplantae; phylum Streptophyta; class Magnoliopsida; order Poales; family Poaceae; genus Triticum; species Triticum aestivum. The sequence goes on from NC_057807.1 coordinate 660,034,711, forward strand.
ATCCCCAGTTCAGCCCCTTATTAATCCATGATGCAAGCTGTAACAGAGGGCCAGATCGGAATACGGGTGTAGCCGCCCACTTTTTACCACGGGGTTCCATGATATAAAACCACTCATGTTGCCATAGGTCGGAAGTTTCTGTGAAGGAACCCTTTGGCCAAGAAATATTGGTAAGTTTGCTTATTGTAGCACCTCCACACTCTGCATGTCTCCTGTCGACTACCTTCGGCTTCACATTAAAGGTCTTGAGCCACAATCCAAAGTGTGGGGAAATACGGAGGAAGGCCTCACGATAATAAATGACGAGATGTGAAGGAAGGAGTCCAGAGCTAGATCATGAAAATCTAGCTCACAATAGAACATGAGCCCTCGGACAAAGGGGTGAAGAGCAAACCCTAGCCCTCGGAGGAAGTGAGAGATGAATACAACTCTCTCATTGGATCTGGGAGTAGGAATAACCTGCCCTTGAGCAGGGAGCCTGTGGAGGATTTCCGCGGTCAGGTATCTTGCCTCTCGGAGCTTTGTGATATCCTCCTCTATGACAGAGGAAGCCACCCACCGGCCTTGAAGGCTGGGTCCGGACATGACTGGGAGGCGTGAAGCAATTGAACCTTGGGTGCTGGAGCTCGAGGTGGGAGAGGTTGAGGAAAGAACTAGCATAAAAGAGAAAGGATGGGTCTTAGCCCTCTTATAGAGGCAAAGGATATTAAGCGTCCCCTCTTAGGCCCTAAAAACTGCCTATTCCCAAGGAATCTTGCCAACAGAACGGTTGGGTTATCCACACCCGTATTGATGAGAATCCTGCAATAAGGGGACACGATCTCTGCTTTGACAAGACGTGCCAATAAAAGCGCATCTTGAAATATGGAGCGGTGGGCTAAAAATGGTTCAAATAAAGACCGGACGGCGACGTGACGTCACGCTATGAAAAGTTGTCAGCGGATTGGACTCATGAAATATTATACTCTCTACGGTTGTGTGTGGAATTTTTTTTGCAGAGCCGGACACATTTCCTGTGTTCGAAGGAAGATTTGGAGTATACGGAGAAGGAACCCGCCTTGCAATGCCGGAGACAATCTGCACCCCGGACACCTCGTCATTGAAGCCTGGTTCAGGGGCTACTAAGGGAGTCCCGGACTAAGGGGTCCTCGGACTGCCGGACAATTGATGTGGGCCGGACTGATGGACTATGAAGATACAAGATAGAAGACTTCGTCCCGTGTCTGGACGGGACTCTCCTTGGCGTGGAAGGCAAGCTTGGCGCTCGGATATGAAGACTACTTTCTCTGTAACCGACTTTGTACAACATTAGTTCTCTCTGGTGTCTATATAAGCCAGAGGGCTTAGTCCATAGAGGGAGATACACAATCATAATCCCCATAGGCTAGACTTCTAGGGTTTAGCCATTACGATCTCGTGGTAGATCAACTCTTGTAATACTCATATTCATCAAGATCAATCAAGCAAGAAGTATGGTATTACCTCCATAGAGGGCCCGAACCTGGGTAAACATCGTGTCCCCCCTCTCCTGTTACCATCGACCTCGGACGCATAGTCCGGGACCCCCTACCCGAGATCCGGCGGTTTTGACACCGACAGCCGGGGCTCCTCATCATCGTCCTCGCTTTACGACCCCTTCTCCTTATTCTCAGCATTTAACTTGCCGGCCTGTTTAAAAACCCAACACTCTCTATTGGTATGATTGGCTGGTTTATCAGGAGTGCCGTGGATTTTACATGGACGATTGAGTATGCGGTCCAAGTTGGACGGGCCCGGATTGTTTCTTTTATATGGCTTCTTCCGCTGGCCGGACATAGAGCCACTGAATCCGGTGTTGACCGCCGTGTCCTCGATGTTTTCACTGCTGCTTCGATGCTTGTGTCTGTTGCGTTGGGGCTTGTCGTTGCTATTCTGGCTTCAGAAGTGCCAGGTTCGCTTGTATTCTTGTTGCTACAGGCTAGCCAGTTATCCTCGCCCGCACAAAAGTGGGTCATAAGTGTCGTTAGGGCTGCCATAGACTTCGGCTTTTCTTGGCCGAGGTGTCGGGCGAGCCATTCGTCGCGGATGCTATGTTTAAAGGCCGCTAGGGGTTCGACATCCGGACAGTCGACGATCTGGTTCTTTTTAGTTACGAATCTAGTCCAGAATTTCCTGGCCGACTCTCCGGGCTGTTGAACTATGTGACTTAAGTCGTCGGCATCCGAAGGTCGGACGTATGTACCCTGGAAGTTGTTGAGGAAGGCGTCTTCCAGGTCCTCCCAGCTGCCAATTGAGTTTTTTGAAAAACTGTTCAACCAGTGCCGAGCAGGTCCCTTGAGTTTTAGCGGGAGGTATTTGATGGCGTCAAGGTCATCACCGCGGGCCATATGAATATGGAGGAGAAAATCCTCAATCCGTACCGCGCGGTCTGTTATCCCATCATATGATTCGATGTTCACAGGTTTAAACCCTTCTGGGAATTCATGTCCCGTTACTTCATCAATGAAGCAGAGGGGGTGTGTCGCGCCTCTATGTCGGGCCACATCACGATGCAGCTCGGGTGGAGTTAGTCTGCAGTATTCGGCCTGGACATGGTTATATTTGTCACATCCGGCCGGATGGCCGTCGTCGCGCATCAGGGCACGCCCCCACGATCCGTAGATCGGTCTGGTCTGACCCGCTCTATTTTCCAGGTCATGCCGCAGGTCATAGGTGTATCCCCGAGCTGTTGTCTCTTTGTTTTTATGATGAGGTAGTGCAGGCTGGTGTTCGGCTTGAGTTGCCGCTTTGTCCCGGCCACGTGGTGGTCGGTCAGCCGCATTATGCGCTGGTAGGACGGGCTCCAACACCTCGTCATCGAATTGGGGTAACAATTTGCGCTTCAGGTAAATTTTGGTTGGGCGCTTAAGGCCGTATTCCTCGGCTGCCAGGACATTAGTCCATCTGTCATTGAGTAGATCTTGATCAGCTTGAAGCTGCTGCTGCTTATTTTTCAGGCTCCTTGTAGTGGCTATGAGCCGGTGCTTAAAGCGCTCCTGATTGATGGGCTCCTCAGGCACGATAAAGTCTTCGTCGCCGAGGCTCGCCTCATCCTCGGAGGGTGGAAGGTAATTGCTGTCCTCCGAGTCTTTGTTAATGGCATGTTCGTTAGGGCTGACTCGCCCATCTTCCCGTTCATCATGTTCGGAAGTTGGCTCAACGGGGTCTTCGTTGTCTTCGGCATCGTCCGGAGTGTTTTCTCATGTGCCGGTATTGCTGTTTTATCCATGGCGTGGTCTAGAGCCGCGCCGCTGATGTCGGCACTTTGGCTGTTTCTCCGGAGGCTTATCCTCGACTGGATCCTTTTTATTGTCGCCATTGTTCTCTTTGGGTGTATCCACCATGTATATGTCATACGAGGAGGTGGCCGTCCAGCACCCTGTACGTGGTGGTTCTTGTGCCTGCTCCTCTCCGGCATCGTCGTCCATACCGTCGATGTCTTTGGAGTCGTAACCGAGCATGTCGGTTAAGTCTTCGATAGTGGCTATGAAGTGGGTGGTGGGTGGGAAGCGGAATTCACCGCCCTCAGCTTCCAATCCAAACCGGATATAGTTTGCTGAGAATTCCCTGATAGGGAGAGCGCTTTTAATGAGTTTAGCACATAGCCAAAAGGTGAGTGCCGGAAGATGTCCGCGGAGCTGAACTCAACAATCGGCGCCTGATCAGGTTCGATGGGCACGGATGCACGCGGCTTGGAACCAATGGCCGGAGACGAATCTGAGATTCTGGTAACACAGGCCCTGCTCGAGGTCAGATCTGTGTGCGGCACCAACGTCGATCAGTCTGCGGCTTCCGTGGCAGGGTTGAGCTTCCCGTCCTCGGACGACGCAGTCTGCTCTGGACCTAGGGCTAGAGCAGTTACAGGCGCTATCTCCTGGGCACGGTCCGGTGACAGATCTAGGTCATGTTCATCGTGGCGGCAGGGAGCGGCTGTCATGGGCTCGAATCCGTCGAAGATCGAGTCTCCGTGGATATCGGCAACATAATTCAAGCTTCCAAATCTGACCTAATGGCCAGGGTCGTAGCTGTCGATCTGCTCTAGATGGCCAAGCGAGTTGGCCCACAGTGTGAAGCTGCCGAATATGAAGATCTTTCCGGGGAGGAAAACCTCACCCTAGACTGCATTGTTGTAGATGATTGATGGAGCCATCAAAAACCTTTTGGTGACGACGCAGCGGAACTCTCAATGAAAGCACCAATGTCGGTGTCAAAACCGGTGGACCTCGGGTAGGGGGTCGCGAATTGTGCGTCTAAGGTCGATGGTAACAGGAGGCGGGGGACACGATGTTTACCCAGGTTCGGGCCCTCTCTATGGAGGTAATACCCTACTTCCTGCTTGATTGATCTTGATGAATATGAGTATTACAAAAGTTAATCTACCACGAGATCGTAATGGCTAAACCCTAGAAGTCTAGCCTGCATGATTATGATTCTTCCTCTACGGGCTAAGCCCTCCGGTTTATATAGACACTGAAGGGGACTAGGGTTGTACAGAGTCGGTTATAGAGAAAGGAATCTTCATTATCCAGACGCCAAGCTTGCCTTCCACGCCAAGGAGAGTCCCATCCGGACACGGGAGAGAGACTTCGGTCTTGTATCTTCATAGCCCAACAGTCCGGCCCATGCTTCACAGTCCGGCCGTTCGAGGACCCCTTAATCTAGGACTCCCTCAGTGACCCTGCTGGGCACAAGATACCAGGGTGCGCCTGGCTTGCCAGGCGCGCCTAGATGGGATATGCCACCTCGGGTACCTTCCGGACTCCATTTTTCTTCCATTTTCTTATTTCCCAAGATAAAAAATCTTTATATACCCCCCGAACCTGTTGACCTCCGTATCACGGAGAAATCTCCTGTTTTCTTTTCTCACTGTTTTTTGTCAGATCTGTTGAGCCAGGCATCATGTCTTCTTCTCCCTCTAACAATATGGAAGAGGATGCTTGGCTGATGAAGATCGAGCTGAAGAGGGAAGAGCCCGTTGGAGCAGCCAAGGAGGACAAGATCAAGGAGGCCACCGGAGATCAAGTGCCGAAGATCGAGCAAGCTGCTACCTCTTGAGCTTGTGTTGGTTTTCCCTTGAAGAGGAAAGGGTGATGCAGCAAAGTAGAGTAACTATTTCCCTTAGTTTTGTGAACCAAGGTATCAATCCAGTAAGAGACGATGCACAGGTCACCGAATACCTGCCCAACAATCAAGAACTTGCAACCAACGCGATAAAGGGGTTGTCAATCCCTTCATGGTCACTCACAAAAGTGAGATCTGATAGAGATAGATAAACGGTAAAGTAAATATTTTTGGTATTTTTGGTTTATAGATTGGAAAGTAAAGATTGCAAAATAATAGATCGGAAACTAGCAAGATGTAATCGAGATTCAGTAATATGGAAAAGAGACCCGAGGGCCATAGGTTTCACTAGTGGCTTCTCTTGAGATAGCATATATTACAGTGGGTGAACAAATTACTGCCGAGCAATTGATAGAAATGCGCATAATTATGATGACATCTAAGGCAATGATCATAATCATAGGCATCACGTCCGTGTCAAGTAGACCGACTCCTGCCTGCATCTACCACTATTACTCCACACATCAACCAATCCAGCATGCATCTAGAGTATTAAGTTCATAAAGAACGGAGTAACGCATTAAGCAAGATGACATGATGTAGAGGAACTAACTCAAGCAATATGATGAAAACACCATCTTGTTATCCTCGATGGCAACAATACAATACGTGCCTTGCTGCCCCTACTATCACTGGGAAAGGACACCGCAAGATTGAACCCAAAGCTAAGCACTTCTCCCATTGCAAGAAAGATCAATCTAGTAGGCCAAACTAAACCGATAATTCGAAGAGACTTGCAAAGATATCAAATCATGCATAAAAGAATTGAGAGAAGAATCAAATAATATTCAAAGATAATCTTGTTCAGAAATCCACAATTCATCGGATCTCGGCAAACACACCGCAAAAGAGTATTACATCGAACAGATCTCCAAGAACATCGAGGAGAACATGGTATTGAGAATCAAAGAGATAGAAGAAGCCATCTAGCTAATAACTATGGACCCGAAGGTCTGTGGTAAACTACATCAAAGAGGTAATGGTGTTGAGGTAGAAGCCCTCCGTGATCGAATCCCCTCTGGCAGATCGCCGGAAAAGGCCCCAAGATGGGATCTCACGGGTACAGAAGGTTGTGGCGGTGGAAAAGTGATTTTGTGGCTCCCCCTAATGTTTTTAGGGTATAAGAGTATATATATAGGCGAAGGAACTAGGTCAGGGGAGCTATGAGGGGCCCACGAGGGTGGGGGCGTGCCTACCGCCCCTGGGTGCGCCCTCCTGCCTCGTGGCCGCCTCGTTGCCTCTCCGACTTCATCTCCAAGTCTTCTAGTTTGCTTTCGGTCCAAGAAAGATCATTGCGAAGGTTTCATTCCGTTTGGACTCTGTTTGGTATTCCTTTTCTGCAAAACTGTAAAATAGGGAAAAAAAGAGAAAGTGGCATTGGGCCCTCGGTTAATAGGTTAGTCCCAAAAATAATATAAAAGAGCATATTAAAGCCCATTAAACATCCAAAACAGATAATATAATAGCATGGAACAATCAAAAATTATAGATACGTTGGAGACGTATCACAAGCCCTGCCTGCCGATGAGGAAGAGGAAGATATCGTTGGACCTTACTATGCTCATGTTAACCCCACTGAGATTGCAGCTTTCAGGATCATTGAGACGGTTCATGTGCAAAATAAGTACCTCACCCGTGAAAATATTCTGCATTAAGAGCACATCACCTTCCTCGGGAGCGTCATCCGTAGATTGGAGAATCTCTTGGTCCTTAAGGACCGGGTCGCTTCTACTTAATCACCACCACCTCCTTCTTCATCACCAAAAGAAAATTGAGTATCGGGTATGGGCACTCCCCTTGGCTTTTGCCAAGCTTTGGGGAGGTGCCCCGGTATTGTATCATCTCCACAATCATTTGCCTTTACTTTTCTTTGTTTGATCTGTTGTTATCTTTTGCTTTAGATGAATAAAAGTTTAGTTCGATCCTTTCTTTTCGAGAGTTTGCTTAGTGATCTATCTTTGTAATCGAGTGCGTGATATATAATAAAGTTTAGTTTGAGTTTTGCTTTCTTTACTTTCTTGTTTCAATAAAAAGAAAGGAAATAAATGAAAAAGATCATATGCTAATCTTGTGGTAAGTGACGACATTACACATGGAAAAGTATAAGTAGTAAATTTTATTGTAGATTGACAAACATAACATTGGTTAATGATGCAACTCATGTAAGAATTAATAAGGGAAGAGAAGATTCACATGCAAATACAGTATCCTTGAAATCTTTTGTGATTGTGAGCACCCATCAAAATATTATATGCCAAAATTGTTGACGTTGGACAAGGAAGACAGCGAAATGATTTATGTTTGTTCATATTCACATAGAAGTTATATTGTCATAGATCCTTCACCATGTGGTGTTTGCCCCTATATTTGCTAGCCAAAAATTCCGCACTAAGTAGAGATACTACTTGTGCATCCAAAACCCTTAAACCCAAATCTTGTTTTGAGAGTCCACCATACCTACCTATGGATTAAGTAAGATCCTTCAAGTAAGTTGTCATCGGTGCAAAAAGGCAATAAAATTGCTTCTAAAGTTTTGTGATCATTTAGTGTAAGGGAAAATTGAGCATTGTACGAACTTGTGATGGCGAAGAATAAAAGCGACAGACTGCATAATAAAGGTTGCCATCATAAGGGGCAATATAACGTGACATTCTCTTGCACTAAGGGGTTGAGCATACAAACAAAAAGCACATGGCAACCTCTGCTTCCCTCTGCGAAGGGCCTATATTTTACTTTTATGTATTTAATTTCATGCAAGAGTCAAAGTTTTCTCTCTATTCCCTTTTATTTTCTCCTTTAGCAAGCATCATGTGGTGAGGAAAGATCTAGGCACATATATCCAGTTGAATATGGGTAGCATGAGTTATTATTGTTGACATCACCCTTGAGGTGAATACGATGGGAGGCGAAACTATAAGCCCCTATCTTTCTATGTGTCCGGTTGAAACGTTTTGCTCATGTGTACGCGGTGAGTGTTAGTAATCATAGAAGACTAAATGATGGTTGAGTATGTGAACTTGCCAAAAGGCTCCGATACATGACCCTTCCTGAAAAGATGATGAATTGTAGTTGCAAGGTTGAATGAGAACATAGTTTATTGGTTTCCAATGGAGTTTATGCTTTATACTTCGATGTTGTGATGGATTGTTACTTGTTCATGAGAAGTCTATGATAAAAGTTCTATGATAAAAGTTTTATGTTAAAGTTTGTTGCTGTTATAATAAGTTACATGATGTTGCTATGTACGTATCTTTGTTTTTATCGACACCTCTCTCTCTAAGCATGTGGACATGTTTTTCAATTTCGGTTTTCACTTGAGGACAAGCGAGGTCTAAGCTTGGGGGAGTTGATACGTCCATTTTGCATCATGTTTACCTACTGTTATTTATGTTGTTTTATTGCATAATAATGCTTTTTGGAGTGATTCATACCTTTTCTCTCATAATATGCAAGTACACATAAAAGGGGAGAATTCTGGCAGCTGGAAATCTGGACCAGAAAAGGCTACGTCAGGCTACCTATTCTGCACAACTCCAAATGAGCTGAAACTTCATGAGGATTTTTTATGGAATAAATAAGAATTTTTGGAGTCAATAAGTACTAGAGGGGCCCCACCAGGTGGGCACAACCCATCTGGGTGCGCCGGGGAGCCCAGGCGCGCCCTGGTGGGTTGTGCTCACCCAGGCCCACCTCTGATGCCCCTCCTGCTATATAAGTCATTTTGACCTAGAAAAAAAATAAGGGGAGGGGACTTTCGGGACAAAGCGCCGCCGTCTCGAGGCGGAACCTGGGCAGGAGCTCTTTTGCCCTCCGGCAAAGCAATTCCTCCTGGGGAACTTTCCTCCCGGAGGGGGAAATCATCGTCATCATCATCACTAACAACTCTCCCATCTTGGGGAGGGCTATCTCCATCAACATCTTCAACAACACCAACTCCTCTCAAACCCTAGTTCATATCTTGTGTTCAATCTTTGTCCCTGTTCAAGAATTCATCCTCTCAAACCCTATGATATGTATGTTGTGATTCCCTTAGTGGTGTCATGTGAATGTCGACTACATGACACTTCACCATATTTGGGCCTAAGGGAATGCATTGTGGAGTAGTTATTAGATGATGGGTTGCGAGAGTGATAGAAGCTTAAACCCTGGTTTATGCACTATTCTGTAAGGGACCGATTGGATCGAAAAGTTTAATGCTATGGTTAGAATTTATTCTTAATACTTTTCTCGTAGTTGCGGATGCTTGCGAGGGGGTTAATCATAAGTAGGAGGTTTGTTCAAGTAATAATAGCACCTAAGCACTGGTCCACCCACATACCAAATTATCAAAGTAGCGAACACGAATCGATCCAACATGGTGAAAGTGACTAGATGAAATTGCCGTGTACCCTCAAGAACACTTTGCTTATCATAAGAGACCGTTTTGGCATGTCCTTTGCCTCAAAAGGATTGGGCTACCTTGCTGTACTTTTGTTACTACTACCGTTACTTGCTCGTTACAAATTATCTTGCTATCAAACTACTCTATTACTTACAATTTTAGCACTTGCACGCATTACCTTGCTGAAAACCACTTGTCATTTCCTTCTGCTCCTCTTTGGGTTCGACACTCTTACTTATTGAAAAGGCTACAATTGACCCCATATACTTGTGGGCCATCAGCTGTATAGGTTACATCTGGTAATGGGCCGCTTTTGTCTTGTCTTTTTTTCTTTTCTACTGGCCGAGCTGTGGTCGAGTTGTAGTTCGCTCACTCGTTACAACGGTTGTTCACTCTTTTTTCTTCTTTGTTTCTCTTTTATTCATTTAACATTTTTTTCTCTTTTTCTTTTCTAGATTTTTTATTATCGACGATTTCCATTTCTGTATTTTAAGCTGACAAGAATATGTAATTGATACTTAGATGATTTTAGTTTATCTTAACCAACAACATACCATACTGTTGGCTCTGTTCCTAAATATACGACGTTTTGGTAGCCCAACAAAACGTCATATATTTAGAAATGGAGTGAGTAGTTGCAAATGAGAGTTGTAACTACACATTCACAAAACGGGATTGTAATGACAAGTTTTCAAGTTGATGTCAGAACTATAAGTTTTCAAGGCAAGTTTTTGGACAGTTCAATGTCTACCATTAGACACACGCTAGTGCAAGCGGTGTAACTCGACTGAAACTGCATGGGCCACTATGTGACATCAATTGAGGGTGCGAGGGGTTTGCTGGGCCAATTGCATGTCCACCACTACATACGCAACTACAGGTGTTGTAAACTGGTCGCAACTTGCATGGACCCCAATACGACCGCCATTGAGACTTGAGAGAGTTGTTGAGTCAGTTGCATATCCATCACTAGACACCCAATTGCAAGTGTTGTAATATGACTGGCAGATGAAAGTGTTGTAACCTGACGCGCAACTGCAAGTGTTGCAACCCGACGCGCAACTTCAAGTGTTGTAACCTGGCCTACAACTGCAAGTGTTGTAACCTGACCTGCAACTGCAAGTGTTGTAACCCAACACGCAACACAAGTGTTGTAACCCGACCTACAACTGCAAGTGTTGTAACCCGGCGTGCAACTGCAAGTGTTGTAACCCGGCACGCAACTGCAAATGTTGTAACCCAACTTGCAACTGCAAGTGTAGTAACATGATATGCAACTGCAAGTGTTTAACTCGACTGCAACTATGCAACCCTCAAAGAGATTGAGGAAAGGGGTTGTTGGCCAGTTGCATATCCACTAACAGACATGAAACTACAAGTGTTGTAACCCGATTGCAAGTGCACGGACACAGAAAGCGGCTACAACTGGGTCAAGAAGGGGTTTGGTCGCCTAGTTGCATATCCAACACCAGACATGCAACTACAAGTATTTTAAGCCGACCGCAATAGCACGACCGACAAAGCAACCGCAACTATGGCTGGAGGGGGTTGTCGACCAGTTGCATGTCCACCACCAAACATGAAACTGCAAGTATTATAACTCAACCGCAACTAGGCGACCCACAAAGTGATTGCACCTAGGTGGCATGAATGGATTTGGTCTGCCAGTTGCATGTCTAACACTGCGTATGCAATTGCAAGTGTTGTAAGTCGACTATAACTACACGAGCTTCAAAGCGATTGCAATTGAGGGTGATAAGGGATTGTCGGTCGGTTGCATGTCAACCACCAGAATGCAACTGCAAGCGTTGTAACTCAACCGCAAAAGCACACGACCATAAAGTGATCTTAACTAGGGGCGACAATGGGAAACCTATCGGCTAATTGCATCTCCAACACTACACATGCAATTGCAAGGTTTGTAAACATGATGAACATTTTTCTTAGATATGAGATGAGCCTTTCTTTAACATGCGGCGAATATAATTTTTGCGGAAAAGGCGGTGAGCATTTTTATATACGCGGTTAACAATTTTGAATATGCGGCGAACATTTTTTCAAATGTGTGATGAAACATTGTTTTGAAATAAGTGACAATGTTTATTTCAACTACGCGGTAAGCTTTTTTAGAACGATTTCATTTTCTGCATTATAAATATTTTTTTGTTGGTTATCATTTCTAAAATAATTTTTAGATATTTTAAAACTAAATGAATAATTAATGTGTAGGACGGAATTGATCCTGCGCGGCAGAGGCATCATGCTGGCTACTACTGCAGAAAACTGGAAGAAAAACAAATACACCAAATAAAACACTCATTTTTTTAGACAACGAAGAAAACACTCGAATATTGGGTTCGGCAAATATAAACAAGTTGTAGAGGTAGGCACACTAGGCCCAGTTCTTTTACAGGATTCTCCCAGAATCTGCCCCTCTCTAACTTCTCCTAGAATCTTTGACCTCCTTTTGTTTTATAATTCTACCTAATTAGATCTTAACTAGATAGGATTGTAAAATAAATAGGGCTCAAAGATTCTGGAAGAATCTGGGTAGGGATCGGATTTTGGGAGAATCTGGTAAAAGAACTGGGCCTAAGACATACATACATTGCATTCTAGATGTGACCGCCGACGAGATTCCGAACTTCTTTTAATTCAATAAAGCGGCGGCATTTATCCTAAAAAAAGTTCAAAAACAAAAAAAAAGACGTACATACATGCTTGTCGTATGGACTCGTACATTTGCTCTGGTACGAGCGACAGGAGAAACAAAAGGCCAAACCCAAAAAGAAACACGATACATGCAAATCGTGAGCAGAAGAAAAAGTCTAGCCGACGTATGTGATGATGTCACATGAATGAGACCATAAATAATCAGGTGCTCCCATTCTGTACACTAGTGCATGCATTTGCATATGAAAAGAAGGTTGGAGGAATCATTTTTATGTCCTGGTAACTTCTATGCAAACAACATGATAATATACACAGTGCAGATGTGATAACTTAGTTAGCCTAGACGTGGTAACTTTTTGCCTGAAAAAAAATGTCATCGAAACATACCAACATGGAATCTAGTTTTTAAGATTTCGTCACGACGAATCTTTTATGTGAAAACAATTTTCAATCAGAGCGACGGTTAGAGCTATAGATTAGAACTATAAAACATTTTGAATCTTTGAATTTGGTGGAATCTCAGTAACATCAGCATTTTCGTCTTATATGCACGGATGGAACAACTAGGAGAGGGAATGAGAGGGAATGCGTTGAATGTGTCTGGCATGCAGCTTTTTTCAAAGAACTAACGCATGCATGCAACTGCTAAGAAAATCTTCCGCATGGAGGGTCGTTCGGATCTACTCCCTCGGTTCCTAATATTTGTGTTTTTAGAGATTTCAAATGATCTACTACATACGGATGTATATATACATGTTTTAGAATGTAGATTCACTCATTTTGTTCTGTATGTAGTCATTTGTTGAAATCTCTAGAAAGACAAATATTTAGGAACGGATCAGAAAGTTTGATGGATATAAACAGCCCATCCTTTTTTGGGGTGGAAAAATCCAAATCAATCAATTGACAGCAACCAATATTGTACAAGAAAGAAACTCCACACCCCCCTAGGTTAGAGAAGAGTAGTAGGAGGGGAGCTATTGCAGAAGGAACAGCAGCCCACCGGTCCTCGGTTCGGTCAGGCCCAGAGAGAGAGGTCCATGGCCTGCTCAGCGGGAGTAGCGTTCAGGTCCAAGCCCAGCAGCAGCCCCCTTCTTGTCTCGCCGGGCTCCCGCTCGGCGACTACCGGCCCGTGAGTGCTCC